>NC_142040.1:45000-80000 GCF_982192425.1 Myodes glareolus | reverse complement strand
GCGGGGGCCCGGGGGGCGGGTGTGGGGCCGCGGCGGGCCCCCCCCTACACACGCGCGACAGCGAGGCGCAACGCCGGGGAGGACGGGGTGATCCCTGACCCTCCGGGCGGGGTCGGGAGAGACCGGGAACCGGCGGGGCGGGCGACGACGACCGCGCCAACGGGCTCGGCGGGAGAAGCGGACGGCGGCCGCCCCCGGGCGAGACGCGGAGGCGGAGGGGACCGGGACCCCATGGAAAAAAGCCGGGCCGCGCGCGTGCTCGGAAACGCGGCGGGGAGAGGCGGAAGGGAGGGAGAGAGGCGACGACCACGTGGACGGTCTTCCCCCTCGAGGGACGTGAGGGGGGGCGCACCGCGGACCCACGACGCTCGGGAGGGCCGGACCTCGGGGACGGGGAGAGTCATCGACCGGAGCCCCCGCCGCCGGCAACCGGAGGAGAGCGGGCACGCAACACGCTGGGGTATCTCGCCGCCAGGCGCCCAACCCGGCGCGGATGGCGGTTCCCCACACGTGCGACGCGAGCGCCCTTCCCGGAGGACGGACGACGGGGCCGGAAGAGTCCCCAGACGCACCTCGGCCGACGGACCCACCGTCAACAGCCGCAGACCGCGGACGACGCCCGCTAAGCCTCTTTCCCTCGCGAGGTTCCCCGAAACGCGCGGGGGCCTCCTCTTCTTTCCCCACTCGCACAGACCCCACCTTCGAGACAGACGCGCCCGCCGCCGCCGAAGGACCTCCGGCGGCGACGGGCCCCGACGCGTCCGGCGACGCGCCGGAGACGACCGACCGCCGTTTCTCCAAAGGCCGCGCCCGAGAGAGAGGTCACGGGCCCGCGACGCCAGAACCGGATCCCCGGCCCCGAGGAGGGACGGGTCACCGCTGCTCCCCGATCGTGGGAACGCTGCCGGGGAGAGGGGGAGCGAGGCGACTCCACACGGCACGCCGCAACGAGCGACACACACGCACGCGACGCGCACGGCGAGGCCGCGGACGCGGGAACGGCAAAGACGGGGAAGCGCGGGAGGGACCGCTCGCGGCGGGCACGGACGGTGCGGACGGGTGGGACCCGGGAGCCCACCGCCACCCAGCCCCGCTCTTCCCGCTCGGCTCCGCGCCCCGAGGCGTGCGCACACCATCCCCCTCGGGGGGAGCGGGGTGACCGGGGGGGGTCCCGCGGCGCTCGGGCGCGCGCACGACGCGGGCCCCTTCGTCCCCCGACCACGGGTAACAACATCCCAGGCTCCGGCACGGCACGCCGGCGTCACGGCACGCTCTCTTTTGCCCCGCGTGGTTCCTCCCCGGACTCGGAGCGAGGAGGCGCGGGCCGCAGCGGGCACACAAACGCTCGGGTTCCCCCCCCAAAAGTCGGGACGCGGCGAGGGGAACCCGGCCAGAGCTACGCGCATCGGGCGGGTCACGGGGCGGGCCGGGGCGACCCAAGGCGGGTCCGACGGGAGACCCCAAGCACGCCCTTTCATCGGATCGCTAGAGAAGGCACTTTTCTCGCTGAGGGCGGGCGGGACGGACCCGGCCCGACGAGCCCCCGGCCGCGGCAGCCCCAAGAGCGGGGGAAACGACGCTCGATGATCTCGAACGTGGCGAGGCGGGGGGGGTCTGCGGTATCGGTAAGGGCTTCTCTTTATCTTTTTCCTTCCGGGGGCGCATTCTCGAGCGTAACGCGGACAGGGGGGACCGGACCGAGAAAAAGCATAAACTACAAACTAGGTCCCCCGAGAGCCAGGCCTCTCCGGCACCACCCACCGGCTCTGCACCGGACGGGGAGGCATTCTAATCGTTTACCATTAAAACCCACCTCGAACGGTGAGAAGAACAGAAAGGCCGGCCGCGACAGCTCAACACCACCACACGGCGCTCAAAAGCCTACGGGAGAAGGCAGCGCGTGGTGGGCCGCTCGCCCGATCTCACAGGAGCTTGCGAGAGACGGTTCATCGTCCCCCGCTCACGGAGGGGGGGACGGACGCAGAGAGCCTCTTTCTTACCGCTCGCCTCGACCCCCACACGAACACACACCTTCGCAGAGGAACACCGCCGAAGGCCGGACCGCGCGCGGGAGGGCACACACGTCGGAGAAACGGGAAACGCCGCCGCCGCTCAGTACCGGGCACCTCTGAAGATCGGCCTGGAACGCTCCAGGAGCACCTCGAGGATCGCGAGCGAGACGCGCGCACACAAAGCCCGTTCGGGAAGGGCGTGTGACGCGGCACACATCGGCCAACCCTCTCCCGGCTCGGAGGGAGGAGGGCCGCACGGGCCACACACGGTGGGCGGAGCGAAACGCGCGAGGGGGGGCAGACGCCGGAGCCCCTGACGCGCCTCACGGGAGCCCCCACGAACCACAGCGGGGAGTGCGGGGGGGCTTTCACAGGGCTCGTGCCGGAGAGACCGCACCCCTGCCTTCCACACACCACCAGTCAAAGGTGGGGAGGACAGACGCGGGGCCCGCTGGCAGAACGAGAAGAGCGGCCGCCATTCGCCATGAATGTCCGTCCCTCGCCTGGCGCGGCTTAGGCCTCCGACCCGAATGAACACAGGGCGAGAGCACCACATCGATCGACAAGCGGAACCGGGGAGAAGCGAGCGAGAGAGGGCACCACAGACCCGACCGACTGCCACCAAAAAAAAAAAACCCTTCACACACCACCTCCGAAACAAAAAAGAAAACCCTTCACACACACCACCTCCGAAACAAAAAAGAAAACCCTTCACACACCAACTCCGAAACCAAAAAAAAAAAAAAAAAAAAAAGCGGAGTGGAGTGGGCCAGCCACAGGGGAAGAAAAGGTGTGCACTCGGGAGGCACATAAGCAAGCAGCAGAAAGCCGGGCTGGGTCACCCTTCCCCCCAAAGGCCTTATGGAGACTCGGGAGCTCCACAACCTGGGGATGGGAAAAAAAAGTGCACTCGGGAGTCACACGGGAACAGGGGACTGGGGCACCCACCCAGTCCGTGGAGACTCGGGAGCTCCACCGCCTGCTGATCCCCAAAAGGAAAAAAAAAGAAAACCCTTCACACACCACCTCCGAAACAAAAAAGAAAACCCTTCACACACCACCTCCGAAACAGAAAAGAAAACCCTTCACACACCACCTCCGAAACCAAAAAAAAAAAAAAAGCAGAGTGGAGTGGGCCAGCCACGGGGGAAGAAAAGGTGTGCACTCGGGAGGCACATAAGCAAGCAGCAGAAAGCCGGGCTGGGTCACCCTGCCCCCCAAAGGCCTCATGGAGACTCGGGAGCTCCACAACCTGGGGATGGGGAAAAAAAAGAAGAAAACCCTTCACACCTCCACCTTCAAAACCAAACACAATGGTGGTGGTCGCGGGGAAGAAGCGGTGTGTGCACTCGGGAGGCACATAAAAGCAGGCAGCAGAACGCCGGGCTGGTTCACCCTTCCCCCCAAGGCCTCATGGAGACTCGGGAGCTCCATAACCTGGGGGTGGAGAAAACAGTGCACTCGGGAGGCACACAGGGGACCCACCCAGTCCGTGGAGACTCGGGAGCTCCATCTGATCCCCAAAAGAAACTTGGAGAAAAAAAAAAAAAAAAGCACCGGGACGGTAAGGGAAGAGCACCGGGAGGCAAGTCCCACCATCCAAACTGCACGGGTGACAACCACGAAGCGGGAACGCCTGACACGCCACGTAGGTTGGGTTAAACGGGAAAAACGACCCAGCGAGGCTCGGAAGAGACCGCAACCTACAGAGTCCTTTCATGTCACCCACTTCAAGGACAGCGTGTCAGCACCTATCTGCAGGTACAATAAGGACAGATAGCAACCACTAGAAGAATGACACCAGGTACAGGGAGCAATTCACAGACCACAGGGGACTCCTGAAAGTGAGGCTGGGTGACATGTCCCAAAAATGTCCCCATAAACAAGAGAACCGACCCTCAAAGGAACAACTGGTCGACCTCATGACCATGAAAGGACCGAGAGAGCGAGGTGGACATGCCACAAAGCCGGGCGCCCAGCCTCCTCCCGGCCGAGGACCCTGCGACCAGCCGCTAGGGATGGAGCAGGGCAAGAAAAAAAAATACCTGACGGTACAGGAAACCGGGGACCAGTGAACAGAGAAGCCGTGACCGCAGCCTCCTCTCGGCCTCGAGACGACGAGGCCCGCCTCTGAGGACCGAGAGTTCTGGCAAGGAGAAAAACAAAAGAAAAAAAAGAAAAAAATGCTCCGAGGCCACCCAACGAGTACGGACCAGGGAGGCGAGAAAGCCGTCGAGACCACAGTCTCCTCTCGCCCTCAGGATGGCGAGGCCCACCGCTGAGGACCGAGGAAAAAATATAAATAAATAAATAAATAAATAAATAAATAAATAAAGCTCCGAGACCCCCAACGAGTCCGGACCAGGGAGGAGAGAAAGCCGGGACCACAGCCTCCTCTCGGCCTCAGGATGGCGAGGCCCGCCGCCGAGGACCGAGGGTTCTGACAAGGAGGAAAATAATCAAAAGCTCCGACACCCCCAACGAGTCCGGGCACGGGCGGCGGGGAAGAGCCGTGATCAACCAGCGCCCCCTCTCGGCCTCGGGTCGCCGGGGACCCAGGGCTCTCTCTTAGAGAGAAAAGGCGAGGGAAAGACAGCTTTGAAAGCCGGGGTACTTCACCCATCCTGGGCCTGGCCGGACCCGACACCTAGCGGTGGGACGACGCGAACGACTCAAGCCTTCTGGTCGACCCGCTCAAGTCTCCCGGCACCCTCCCCAGCCGTGGCTTTCGTTCGGTTCCATCCCAGACGCACCCATAGGCGACTCTTCCGGCACAACCTCCTACACAGAGACCGTCCCCAAGCACGACACCGACCGCGGGGAACGCCCGCCCGCCAGCCGGGACTCTCGTCACTCTTTCCGCCTCACAAAAGCCACTTCGCCCTCCTTGTCGGCGACCGAGGACCAGGAGCGTTGCACAAAACGGCCAACACCGCTAGGTGGCGCCCGACGACCCACCCGACCCACAGAGATCGCTCGCTCGCTCGCTCGCTCGCTCGCTCTCGCTCGCTCGGCCGCGGCGCGCGAGCCTTCTCTGGCGCGACAGAGTGTCCTCCCACGCTCACGCCCGGAGGTGACACGCACCCACGACAGGGCAGGGGACTCCCCGTCGTCGGTTCCCCCACACCCCATCCCCGAACATGGGTGAACGCGGGCTGGCCGGGACGGACGTTCGGGAGGAGCCACGGACGCTCAGGCTACGAAAACGAAAGGAGGAACCGAGACCACAGGCAGCTAGCTAGGAAAACAGGCCAATCGCTCTCCCTCGTGGAGAGGCAGGGAGGGAGGGAGGCTCACGGGAAACAAAGAGTGCGTCTCCACGATCAGTGACAGTATTAAGTGGGCCAGTCGAGGGGCTGCGACACTTAGAGCACGGTGAGAGGGAGAGACCGAGGGACTGAGGGAGACCGAGGACCGAGGGAGGGAGGGAGGTGGCCATGGCAGGCAGTCTCCTGCCATCCGAGTCTCCTTTCAAAGACATAGACTTCACCTTGGCCACTGCTTACTTGCTTGCTTGCCTGCTTGCTTGCTTGCAGTTCTTTTTCTCCACACCACTCCCCACACCCCCGGCACCTACTTCTCAGACTAAATACCGAGTCAGAGAAAATGAAAACAGTCGTGGAATAATGTGTTTGTTTGTGTGTGTGTTTTAAAATATCTCCATTGGATTTCATTTCCAGGAATAATAGGGTCATGCGGATCTGTTGTGAACATTTTCACTTAGGACGGAGAAAATTAAAAGGTCGTTTGATGGATTTCTGGTGGAGGGTCTATTTCCCACCGCGATGAAGATGATCTCCTGATCCTTGTACTTTCAGTTTCTGAGTGCTGCTGGCATGACAGACACGGGCCCTCACACGCGCGTTGACGAGACAGTACTGACTGAGTGACAGCATGGAGCCCGTAGGACAAGGCTTCGGCTTCCCCTTCCCCTCCCACATAAACCAGAAAAATAAATAAATAGATCAATAAATACCCAGAGGCAGAAACATGGAAGCAGCTTCTCAGACCCTTTAGAGAAGGCTCCTGAGGTCTGACTGGGGTGACACACGTGGCAGAGGAGACGACTAGGCCAGGGCTCCTCCCTTCACAACCATCATCCAGGCCCCCAGCACTGCCTGCCTGCCTTCCTCCCTCCCTCCTTCCCTCCTTTTATAAATGCCAGGTTATTTATTTTAATTTACTTATTTTTAATTGCGTTGGGAGGCTAGACATTTTTGGGTTTTCGGGAGTGGACAGACATACGAAAGGAAGGAAGGAAGGAAGGAAGGAAGGAAGGAAGGAAGGAAGGAAGGAAGGAGAGAAAGGATCAGAGCAGTGAATATACAGGTGCACTGTCATTACACCAATGTGGACTGCAGATAGAAAATAAGAGGAAGAAAAAAAGAATAGAATGTCACCAAAAGGTCAGCCTGGTCTATAAAAGTGAGTTCCAGGACAGCCAGAGCTATTCTATGAAATTGCCCGAGTTCAAATCAGCAATTTCCCAACTCCAACAAGAATGTTTACAGGAAAGGCAACAGATAAAGGCCCATCAAAGAAGTCCAGTGGAGCTGTAGGCACACCCTTTGAAACTTCTCTATTGCAAGGTCACAGAGTTAGGAAAGGATCTTGATCTTAAACTTTCCTTAATAGTAAGTCTCTGTGTGTATCATACTCAAGCCAAGTGCCCTCAGAGCTCATGGAAGATGAAACAGAGCTCTACAATAAGAGACGGGTGTTGGGGTGGGGGGGGATTCACTCAAGAAAATTAAAGCAAAGCCCTACACTAACCCTGGCACACAGTAAAATCAGTCCTATGAGGAAATTTTTAGCTCTAATTGCCCACGTTTTACAAAGGCTTCTAACCGGGAAGTGATGATGCATGCCTTTAGTTCCAGCACGCGGCCTGGTCTCCAAGAGCGAGTTCCAGGACTGACTCAAAAACTAGAGAGAAACCCTGTCACAAAAAAAGAACAAACAAACAAAAAAATCTATTACATAAATCAATAGATGCATACATAGATGGAAGAATAGATGAGAGACAGACAGAAAGAGAGAGAGAGAGAGAGAGAGAGAGAGAGAGAGAGAGAGAGAGAGACCCAAACCCCATCTTCTGTCTTCTGATGGTACCAGGCTCTCTCCCAGGGGTCACAGAGGAAGGTGGGCAGGCAGCAACGCAGACAGTGTACGTGTGTGATATCAAGCAAGCCTATATGTGATATATAGGGTCTAATAGGGCAATGTCAGTATTACATTGGGGTAGGTCTCAGGAGCACAAGAATCCAAATCTCTGATGTATTCCCTGTCACCAGAAGAGGGCACTAGATCCCCACCATGTGGTTTCTGGAAATTCTCTGCAGTTCTGATTGTTTTCATTGTTCCTCCTGCTTGCCTGTATTTAGTGAGAGAGTGGGTAACACTCCTCCCTGCTTCTCTGTGTGTCTGTGCCTGTCACATCCTGGATAGTCAGAGTGCCCGCCACCTATGCCTGCCTGAGATGTAGCCGGCAGCCCTGGCTGGGGCTGGGGGAAAGGGAGAGAGTGGATTCTCCTGGAGAGCCATGGGCAGAGGCTCTGTGGATTCCCTGCAAGAGGCCTCACTGTTTCAGGTACAGCTGTGACCAGGTCTGAATCCAGGACAGACTCCAAAGCCAGAGAGAATCCCTGTCTCAGAAAATAACAACAACAACAAAAAAAATAAGTAAACTAATAGATAAATTGATAGCCAGGCAGAGACTCAGAGAGATGATAAAACACCTCAGAGATCAGGGAGCCCAAGGCAGGCAGGTCACTGCGAGTGTAAGGCTACCTTGTTCTGCAGACTGAGATTCAGGACAGGCAAAATGACACAGATAAATTCTGTTTAAAAAAAATGGTGTTCAGTGCATGTCTTTAATCCCTGCACTAGGAGGCAGAGGCAGATGGATCTCTGTGAGTCTGAGGCCAGTCTTGTCTACAAAGTGAGTTCCAGGGCATACAAGGATACACAAGGAAACCCTAAGTTGAAAAACCACAAATAAACAAACAGATAATAACAATAAAAATATTTGAGAGTTCAAATAATTGACTTCATCCACAATAAAAAAATATGGATATCAAAATATCAAATGCACTTGAACACATTGACACAGGAGACCGCTTCCTAAATATAACCCCAGTAGCACAGACACCGAGAGAAACAAAATGAATACAGGAGACCTCCTGACACTGAAAAGCTTCTGCAAAGCAAAGGACATGGCCTACAAGGCAATACGACGGCCTACACAATGGGAAAAGATCTTCACTAACCCCACATCAGACAGAGGTCTGGTCTCCACAATATACAAAGAACTCAAGAAATTGGTCATCTAAAGAACAAAGAATCCAATTGACAAAATGGAGTACAGACCTAAACAGAGAACTCTCAATGGAGGAATCTAAAATGGCTGACAGACGCTGAAGAAAATGGTCAACATCCTTAGTCATCAGAGAAATGTACATCAAAACGAGTTTCTATGTCTCTTGGATGAAAGAATGAAAGGAGTGCATCCCCACACCCCGGCTCAGTGTTTAGTATCACGTTCTGTTAATTTCTTGTACATTTAGTTTAATTTCACATTTTGTTCATCTCTCTTGGTCTGCACCAAGTGTTTCCCTGTGTGGGGTGGGGCATGGAAGGTGTCCTATTCCAGAACATTTTATTTTACTTTGCTTTGAGACGGTTTTTCCAGTTGTGTAGAACTTAGTTTAATTCCAAATTTTTTAAAAAGATTTGTGGGTTTTTTTATTTTTTTAATATTTATTTATTTATGTACACAATATTCTGTCTCTGTGTATTCCTGAAGGCCAGAAAAGGGATCCAGACCTCACTACATATGGTTCATGAGCCAGCATGTGGTTCCTGGGAATTGAACTCAGGGCCTTTGGAAGAGCAGGCAATGCTCTTAACCACTGAGCCATCTCTCCAGCCCTAAAGAATTTTTTATGGTTTGTTTAACTTTATTTTACATGCAGTGGCATGAATGTGTCAGTTCATCCAGAAATTGGATTTACAATCACTTATGTGCTGCTGCCATGTGGGTCCTAGGAATTGAACCCACTTCTTCAGGAAGAGCCACCAAACCATCTCTCCAGGCCTTCCTTTAATTTAACAAATGTATTGGTGTGTCTCTAGGTGTGCCTCTCTCTCTCTCTCTCTCTCTCTCTCTCTCTCTCTCTGTGTGTGTGTGTGTGTGTGTGTGTGTGTGTGTGTGTGTGTGTGTGTGTGTGGGTGACTCTGTGTGTCTGTGGGGTGGCATTTGACTTTACCAAGGTGAACACATTCAAGAGAAGAGATGGTGATTTACAGATAGAACACAAAAAAAAAACAAAACAAAAACAAACAGATAGCTTGATCTTTAAAAGTGAGTTCCAGGACAGCCAAGGCAGGGCTATTACCTGAAATTGACTGAATTCATATCAGCAATTTCTCAACTCCAACAAGAATGTTTACAGAGAAGTCAAGAAAAAAAAATCATGTTGAATGAAGTGCCAGAGTCAAAGACCTGCTCCACTACCTGCCAACCCTGGCTGTATTTTGAATCTCATATTTGATTTCTCTCTCCACGTACATTGAGTTTAATACATGTGAAGGCAGACTGAAGAAAACAATCAAGAAAAAGAGAAAACATGAGGAGTGGGACAAAACAGAGATCTAGAATGGGAGAGAGAGGGAGAGAGAGAGAGAGAGAGAGAGAGAGAGAGAGAGAGAGAGCGCATTCACCTCAGTCCTGTGAGAAAACCACCTCAGTCCTTTGAAGAAATTTATAAGTCTCATTGCCTACCATTCTAAAAATTAAAACCATCTACTTGGGTGGTGGCGGCGGCGCATTCCTTTATTCCCGGTTCTCAGCCTATTCTACAAGAGCTACTTCCAGGACTGGGTCCAAAGCCAGAGAGAAGAAAAGTTTGTGATTTACTTAACTTCATTATATGTGCAATGGTGTGAGGGTGTCAGATCACCCCGGAACTGCATTTACAATCACTTATGTGCTGCCATCTGGGTGCTGGGAATTGAACTCAGGACCTTTGGAAAAGCAGGCAATGCTCTTAACTGCTGAATCATCTCTCCAGCATTAAAGAATTTTTTATGGTTTATTTAACTTTATTTTACGTGCAGTGGCATGAATGTGTCAGATCATCCTGAAACTGGATTTACAGTCACTTATGTGCTGCTGCCATGTGGGTCTTGGGAATGGAACTCACTTCTTCAGGAAGAGCCACCAAGCTCTTCAATGGTGTTTTACAGATAGAAAATAAGAAAACAAGACAAAAACAAACAGATAGCCTGATCTTTAAAAGTGAGTTCCAGGACAGTCAGGACTATTACATGAAATTGCCTGAGTTCAAATCAGCAATTTCTCAATTCCAACAAGAATGTTTACAGAGAAGTCAAGAAAAAAAAAACCAACAAATCAGGTTGAATGAAGTGCCAGAGTCAAAGGCCTGCTCCACTACCTGCCAACCCTGGCTGTATTTTGAATCTCATATTTGGTTTCTCTCTCCACGCACATTGAGTTTAATACATGTGAAAGGCAGACTGAAGGAAACAATCAAGAAAAAGAGAAAACATGAGGAGTGGGACAAAATAGAGATCTAGAATGGGAGAGAGAGAGAGAGAGAGAGAGAGAGAGAGAGAGAGAGAGCATTCACTTCAGTCCTGTGAGAAAACCACCTCAGCCTCATTTATAAGTCTCATTGCCCACCATTCTAAAAATTAAAACCATCTAGCTGGGTGGTGGTGGCGGCGCATTCTTTTATTCCTGGTTCTCAGCCTATTCTACAAAAGCTACTTCCAGGACAGGCTCCAAAGCCAGAGAGAAGAAATGTTTGTGATTTACTTAATTTCATTACATGTGCAATGGTGTGAGGGTGTCAGATCACCCAGGAACAGCATTTACAATCACTTATGCGCTGCCATGTGGGTGCTGGGAATTGAACTGAGATATCTCTCCTGAAAATTGAACTCAGGACCTCTGGAAGAAGAGCCAGTTCTCTTAAACTCTGAGCTATTTCTTCAGCCCTTGTTTGTTTCTTTAATTTAGGAAAAAGAATACTGTATTATTTTAATGCATGAGCACTCTCTCTGCACCCACTTCCATTCACCAAGAGAGTGCACTAGATCTCCACCCTGTGGTTTCTGGTAATTTCAGAAATTCCATCTCTGCACTTCTGATACTTTCCTTGTCCATGAAGAGGACATGAATAACATTAAAAATCAAAATCCCCTGGCAGTATTTCTTTGCCAAATGCATGACAGTTCTATATGAGACCACCCCGTAGCATTGTTTTATTTCATTTATTTTGTGATTTCTGACTCTCTCGTACATTGAGTTTAACTTCAGATTTTATTTGTTTTTCTCAGTGTTCCCATGTCTATCCCCGTGAGTGCGTGTGTGAGAGTGTGTGCCTGTGTGCGTGTGTGCGTGTGTGTGTGTGTGTGTGTGTGTGTGTGTGTGTGTGTCTGTGTGTCTGTGTGTCTGTGTGTCTGTGTTTAGGTATATGTGGGGGGGATTACAATTCAAACTATTTTAGTGAAGGCCCTTTGCAGACAAGACAGCATGGCTGTTAACTTCACCAAGATGAAAGCTTTTAGAAGGCTGCCTTTGGTAACCACCATGAGAGCTGACCTCAACAAGATGGTAGACACCATGAGGCATATTTTCAAGGTCCATTTCTTTTTCTGTCTCCTAGCCTCTAGAGCACCATGATTTGAATGCAGTGTCTCCAGATTCTCCAGCTATACATGCAAAGAAAGATACCATAAACCTTTAGCCTCCTGTCTAGGGTGAGAGGATTCAAAAGAAAAGAAAAAAAAGAAAGGAAAAGAAAAGAAAAGAAAGGAAAAGAAACGAAATGTGAAAGACAGACTGAGGGGAAAAAATTCAAGAAAAACAGAGAAGTTCCCATGAGGAATGGGACAAAGCAAAGATCTAGAGCGAAAGAGAGAGAGTGAAAGAGAGGGAGAGAGAGAGGAAAGAGAGAGGAGAGAGAGAGAGAGAGAGAGAGAGAATTCCCTCAAACAAACAAAAAAAAAAACCAAAAACAAAAAAAAAAACACACCCTTACAGAACACCTGGCACACAGTGATCTCAGTCCTTTGAGAAAATTTATAAGTCCCATTGCCCACCATTGGAAAAAAAAATATCCATCTGGGTAATGGTGGCAGTGCATTTCTTTATTCTCAGTTCTCGGCCCTCAGATCAGGAGAGACAGAGGCAGGCAGATTGCTGTGAGTTTGAGGCTACCTTGTTTTGCAGTGTGAGTTTCAGGACAGGCAAATGACAGACACAGAGAAACCCTGTCTTGAAAAAGAAGTGTGTTTAGGAGGCAGAGGTAGAGGCAGAGGCAGCTAGATCTGTGTGAGTCTAAGGCCAGCCTTGTCTATAAAGTGAGTTCCAGGGCAAACAAGGATACACAGGGAACCCCAAGGTAGAAAAACCACTAATAATAATAATAATAATAATAATAATAATAATAATAATCTAAGAGCTCAATTCATTGACTTCAACCACAATTCAAAAATTAAAAAATAAAACAAAGAGTGTGTCTGATCAATCAGGATCAATGAAAGGACTATGTGGGCCAAGGGGCTGCCACAATTATGACTTGCTAAGAGGGAGGAACTGGGGGGTGGGGGAGGGAGGGAGGGAGGCAACAAAGGCAGTTTCTTGCCACCTGAATGCCTTTCAAAGACATTTCACCATAACAACCACTTGCTTCCTTTCTTGGGGATCTTTTTCACAGTTGTGTTTGTACAGCCCCACACCCCACTTCTCAAACTAAAAGTCCAAGTGTGAGAAAACCAAAACAGTCATGGAAAAATTCCCACTTGGATACCTTTTCCAAAAACAACAGTAACAAAAATATGTATACCTAAGCAGACCTATCAAGTTGTAGCCTCACCTTGACTGGTTCAGCAAGGAGTTCTGGCTGTTAGGAAGGGCTGGTGACCTGGAACTTTCCTAGTCTGTAAAATCTGGAGTCCCACGCCTACCCCGTGCCCTCAGGGGACAGGAGTGGAGGCCAGGGCCCCTGCCATGGGCGAGCTCCTAGATCAGCTACAGGCTCTTATCGTTCCTGGGCCTGCTTAGAGAAAGACATGATGAGATGCAGAGAAAATTAAAACAATCATGAAATGCTATGAAAAATTCCCACTTGGACATCATTTCCAGGAATATTGGCACAGTGAATTGTTTGTTTGGAACATTTTCACTTCAGACAGAAAAAAATAAAAAAATGTCATTTTATTCTCAGACCCTTTACAGCTCCTGAGGAATGGGGTGCTGGGGTCACAGCAGACATGGCAGAGGATGTAACTAGGCCAGGGCTCCCTTCTCAACCACCAACCAGGCCCCCAGCACTGCCTTCCTTTGTTCCGTGGTTTTTTCATTTTCTTGCTTTTAATCTTCTGTCTTTCTTTTCTCTTTCTTTCTTTCTTTCTTTCTTTCTTTCTTTTTTTTTCTTTTGGTTCAACATGTATACATTTTTGTAATTTGGTATGGGGTCTTTTCTATACAACCTGTCTCCAATTCAAGGAGGGCCACCTGCCTCTGTCTCTTAGATGATAGAAGAAAAGGGGTGTACCACAGCAACCCAGCTTTGTGTTTCGTATGTTGTTCAATTAAATTCTTGTACATGTAGTTTAATTTCAATTTTGGTTTGTTTTGTTTTTCGAGACTGGGTTTCCCTGCATAACAGTCCTAGCTGTTCTTGGAACTAGCTCCTTTCTTGAAGCCCTGGCTGGCCTCTAACTCCCAGGGATTCACCTGCCTCTGCCTCCTGTGTGCTGGGAATAAAGGCATGAGACACCACTGCCCGGCCAATTTCAAATTCTATTTAAATCTCTCGATGTGCCTTCTGTATGTGGGGGAGACAGGGAAGGTGTCATATTTTAAAACATTTTCATAACTGCACTTAGCACTGCACTCTTTTACATTTTATTTTACTTTAAATTGAGACAGTGTTTCTAGTTCTGTGGGACTTAATTTAAATTAAGTGTGTGTGTGTGTGTGTGTGTGTGTGTGTGTGTGTCTGTGTGTCTGTGTGTGTGTGTGTGTAGATAGGGTGGCTTTTGACCTCAACAGATGAAGGCATTTAAGGGCACTGGCTCCATATTTGACAGAGGCAGGATCTCTGGGAGTTTTAGGCCAGCCTGGTCTACAAGAAAGGAGCTAGTTCCAAGAAAAGTCTCCAAAGCAACAGAGAAACCCTGTCTTGTAAAGCAAAACACAAAACCAAACAAAAAAATAAATAAAATGAGAGAGAGAGAGAGAGAGAGAGAGAGAGAGAGGGAGAGAGAGAGAGAGAGAGAGAGAGAGAGAGAGAGAGAGAGAGAGAATGTGAACTTACAGATAGGAACCAAGAAAAAAAAAACAGAATGTCACCAAGAAGACAGCCTGGTCTGTAAAGTGAGTTCCAGGACAGCTAGGGCTGTTATACAGAGAAACCATGCCTCAAAAATTAATAAAAGAAGGAAGGAAAGAAAGAAAGAAAGAAAGAAAGAAAGAAAGAAAGAAAGAAAGAAAAGAAAAGAAAACAAAGGCAGTTTTTATTTTTTTTTCTCTTTTTATGCCAGGTCATTTATTTTAATTTTAGTTTTTCTTTTAAGATTGTATTTGCAGCAGCAGTGTTCAGAAAGAAGTACTGGACCATGTAGTGTAATATTTTGTCTGAAACATAAATAAAAAGACAGGTCCTGTCTCAAAAAAAAAAAATCCAGTTAAAACGTGAAATAAAACAAAGAAGGGGCTTTTGGTTTTGTTTTGCTTTGTTTTTTTCTAAGGAACCTGAAAATGACTAAATTCAACAATTTTTCAACTTCAGCAAGAAGGTAGTCTTTCCCAGCTCCAACAAGAGTGCAGTAAATAGGCATTTCTAGGCCCTGTCAACAGAAGAGGGCACTTGATTCCCACCACGTGGTTTCTGGAAATTGTTTATGAGGTGGCTTTTGAACTCAAAAAGATGAAAACATTCAAAGGGAAGGGTTCCATATCTGGAAGAGGCTGGTGGATCTCTGGGATAGTTTTGAGGCCAGCCTCAAACTAGTTCCAAAGACAGGATCCAAAGCAACAGAGAAACCCTGCCTCAACTCAAAAATCAAAACAAAAACACAAACAAAAAATAAATAAAACATAAAATAAAAAAAACGCTCACAAATCACAATCCCAGAGAACCTAGACAACAACGAGGACCCTAAGAGAGACATATATAGATCTAATCTACATGAGTAGTAGAAAAAGACAAGATCTCCTTGGAGCATGGGAACCTTGGGAGGGGGTTGAAGAGGAGAGGAGAGGCAGGGAGGGGAAGCAGAGAAAAATGTTGGGCTTGACAAAAATAAATAAAAGAAACAAATAAAGCCAGGTGGTGGTGGTGGTACACGCTTTTAATCCCAGCACTCAGGAGGCTGAGGCAGGTGAATCTTTGTGAGTTTGAGGCCAGCCTGGTCTACAAGAGTTAGTTCCAGCCCAGGCTCCAAAGCTACAGAGAAACCCTGTCTTGAAAAACCAAAAATAAATGAATAAATAAATAAAATAGGCATGGATTTAAAAAAAACTCAAATGCAAACTAAGTAGAAAGAAATACTTTCAGTATGCCATTCAACAATTAGGGAAACCTATTATCCCAGCACTTAGGAGACACAGGAAGAAGAACATCAGTGAGTTAAAATCCAGACTCGTCTTCCAAGTTAGAACACGAGACTCGTGCACTGTCTCATAGGTCCAACACTCCCATGGTCAAGTTTCTCGAAACAAGGAGACAGTTTATAATGTCTGCTTCTTTCCTTTCTTCCTTCCCTCCTTCCTTCCTTCCTTCCTTCTTTTTTTTTTTTTTTTTTTTTTGTTTTAACTTCTATATACGTTTTAGATTTGGAATGAGGGCCTCTCTATGAAGCCTGGGAATTCACAAGAGACCTGCCTCTGTCTCTTGGATGACAGAATGAAAGGTCTGCACCACCACAACCTGGCTCAGCGTTTAGTATCTCGTTCTGTTAATTTCTTGTACATTAAGTTTAATTTCAAATTTTGTTCGTATCTCTTGGTCTGCACCAAGTGTGTCCCTGTGGGGGGTGGGGCAGGGAAGGTATCCGATTTCAGAACACTTTATTTTACTTAGATTCGAGACAGTCTTTGCAATTGTGTAGGACTAAGTTTAATTTCAAATTTTTAAAGAATATTTTTATGATTTATTTAACTTTATTTTACATGCAGTGGCGTGAAACTGGATTTACAATCACTTATGAGCTGCTGCCATGTCGGGGGTAGGTCTCAGGAGCACAAGAACCGAAATCTCTGATGTCTTCCCTGTCACCAGAAGAGGGCACTAGATCCCCACCATGTGGTTTCTGGAAATTCCAGAAATTCCATCTCTTCAGTTCTGATTGTTTTCATTGTTCTGCCTGCATGCCTGCACTTAGTGAGAGAGTGGGCACCACCCACCCTGCTTCTCTGTGTGTCTATGCCTGTCACATCCTGGATAGCCAGAGTGCCCGCCACCTATGCCTGTCTAAGATGTAGCCGGCAGCCCTGGTTGTGGCTGGGGGAAAGGGTGAGAGTGGTTCCCCTGGAGGGCCCTGGGCAGAGGCTCTGCGGATTCCCTGCAAGAGGCCTCACTGCTTCAGGTACAGCTGTGACCAGGTCTGAATCCAGGACAGACTCCAAAGCCAGAGAGAATCCCTGTCTCACAAAACAAATAAAAAAAAAAAATAAGTAAACTAATAGATAAATTGATAGCCAGGTAGAGACTCAGAGAGATGATAAAACACCTCAGAGATCAGGGAGCCCAAGGCAGGCAGGTCACTGCGAGTTTAAGGCTACCTTGTTCTGCAGACTGAGATTTCAGGACAGGCAAAATGACACAGACAAAGTCTGTTTTTATTTATTTATTTATTTATTTTTAAAAAAGGTGTTTAGAGCATGCCTTCAATCCCTGCACTAGGGCAGAGACAGCTGGATCTCTGTGAGTCTGAGGCCAGCCTTGTCTACAAAGTAAGTTCCAGGGGCATACAAGGATACACAAGGAAACCCTAAGTTGAAAAACCACAAATAAACCAACAGATAAACAGAAAATAACAATAAAAATATTTGAGAGTTCAAATAATTGACTTCATCCACAATATAAAATTATAGAAATCAAAATATCAAACGCACTTGAACACATTGACACAGGAGACCGCTTCCTAAATATAACCCCAGTAGCACAGACACCGAGAGAAACAAAATGAATACATGAGACCTCCTGACACTGAAAAGCTTCTGTAAAGCAAACGACATGGCCTACAAGGCAATACGACGGCCTACACAATGGGAAAAGATCTTCACTAACCCCACATCAGACAGAGGTCTGGTCTCCACAATATACAAAAAACTCAAGAAATTGTCATCTAAAGAACAAAGAATCCAATTGACAAAATGGAGTACAGACCTAAACAGAGAACTCTCAACAGAGGAATCTAAAATGGCTGACAGACACTTAAGAAAATGTTCAACATCCTTCGTCATCAGAGAAATGTACATCAAAAGGAGTTTCTAGGACCAAGGAGACAGTTCATAATGTCTCCTCCTTCCTTCCTTCCTTCCTTCCTTCCTTCCTTCCTTCCTTATTTTTTTTTTTGGTTGAACTTTTATGTATATATATATATATGTATATGTATATATATATATATATATATATATTTTAAATTTGGGGTGGGGGCCTCTCTACAAAGCATGGGATTTCACAGAGGTCCACCTGCCTCTGTCTCTTGGATGAAAGAATGAAAGGAGTGCATCCCCACACCCCGGCTCAGTGTTCAGTATCTCGTTCTGTTAATTTCTTGTACACTTAGTTTAATTTCAAATTTTGTTCGTCTCCCTTGGTCTGCACCAAGTGTGTCCCTGTGGGGGGTGTGGCAGGGAAGGTGTCCTATTCCAGAACATTTTATTTTACTTTGCTTTGAGACAGTCTTTCCAGTTGTGTAGAACTTAGCTTAATTTCAAATTTTTAAAAAAAAAATTTTAATTTTTTTTTTATATTTATTTATTTTTATGTATACAATATTCTGTCTCTGTGTATGCCTGAAGGCCAGAAGAGGGATCCAGACCTCATTACAGATGGTTGCGAGCCAGCATGTGGTTGCTGGGAATTGAACTCAGGACATTTGGAAGAGCAGGCAATGCTCTTAAGCGCTGAGCCATCTCTCCAGCCCTAAGGACGTTTTTATGGTTTATTTAACTTTATTTTATGTGCAGTGGCATGAATGTGTCAAATCATCCAGAAACTGGATTTACAGTCACGTATTTATTTACTGCCATGTGGGTCCTGGGAATTGATCCCACTTCTTCAGGAGGAGCCACCAAGCCATTTCACCAGGCCTTCCTTTAATTTAACAAATTTATTTGTGTGTCTCTAGGTGTGCCTCTCTCTCTCTCCCCCCCCCCGTGTGTGTGTGTGTGTGTGTGTGTGTGTGTGTGAGAGAGAGAGAGAGAGAGAGAGAGAGAGACTCTGTGTGTCTGTGGGGTGGCCTTTGACTTTACCAAGGTGAACACATTCAAGAGAAGAAATGGTGATTTACAGATAGAACATAAAAAAACAAAAGGGCTGGAGAGATGGCTCAGTGGTTAAGAGCATTGCCTGCTCTTCCAAAGGTCCTGAGTTCAATTCCCGGCAACCACATGGTGGCTCACAACCACCTGTAATGAGGTCTGGTGCCCTCTTCTGGCCTGCAGACATACA
Organism: Myodes glareolus; assembly: GCF_982192425.1. Classification (NCBI taxonomy): domain Eukaryota; kingdom Metazoa; phylum Chordata; class Mammalia; order Rodentia; family Cricetidae; genus Myodes; species Myodes glareolus. Next base: position 61,273 of record NC_142040.1, on the reverse strand, counting down.
CACAGACAGAATGTTGTACATAATAAATAAATAAATCTTTAAAAAAAAAAAAAAAACAAAAAACAAAAAACAAAATCTAACAGATAGCCTGATCTTTAAAAGTGAGTTCCAGGACAGCCGAGGCAAGGCTATTACCTGAAATTGACTGAATTCATATCAGCAATTTCTCAACTCCAACAAGAATGTTTACAGAGAAGTCAAAAAAAAAAAATAAAATCATGTTGAATGAAGTGCCAGAATCAAAGGCCTGCTCCACTACCTGCCAACCCTGGCTGTATTTTGAATCTCATATTTGATTTCTCTCTCCACATACATTGAGTTTAATACATGTAAAAGGCAGACTGAAGAAAACAATCAAGAAAAACAGAAAACAATGAGGGAGAGAGAGAGAGAGAGAGAGAGAGAGAGAGAGAGAGAGAGAGAGAATGTGGATTTACAGATAGGAAATAAGAAAAAAAACAGAATGTCACAAAGAAGACAGCCTGGTCTGTCAAGTGAGTTTCAGGACAGCTAGGGCTGTTAGGCAGAGAAACCGTGCCTAAAAAATAATAAAAGAAGAAAGGAAAGAATGCAAGAAAGCAAGCAAGAGAGAGAGAAAGAAAGAAAGAAAGGAAGGAAGGAAGGAAGGAAGGAAGGAAGGAAGGAAGAGGAAAAAGGGAAAAAAGAAAGAAAGGGAAAAAACTCTGGGAGTTTTAGGCCAGCCTGGTCTACAAGAAAGGAGTTAGTTCCAAGAACGGTCCCCAAAGCAACAGAGAAACCCTGTCTTGTAAAGCAAAACACAAAACCAAACAAAAAGATAAATAAAATATGAGAGAGAGAGAGAGAGAGAGAGAGAGAGAGAGAGAGAAGAAATGTGAATTTACAGATAGGAAACAAGGAAAAAATAAAACAGAATGTCACCAAGAAGACAACCTGGTCTGTAAAGTGAGTTCCAGAACAGCTAGGGCTGTTATACAGAGAAACTATGCCTCAAAAATTAATAAAAGAAGGAAAGAAAACAAAAAAGAAAGAAAGAAAGAGAGAGAGAAAGAAAAGAAAAGAAAAGAAAAGAAAAGAAAGACAGTTTTTTTTTTCTTTTTTTCCTTTTAATGCCAGGTCATTCATTTTAATTGTACTTTTTCTTTTAAGATTTTATTTGCAGCAGCAGTATTCAGAAAGAAGTGCTGGACCATGTAGTGTAATATTTTGTCTGAAACATAAATAAAAAGACAGGTCCTGTCTCAAAAAAAAATCAAGTTAAAATGTGAAATAAAACAAAGAAGGGGATTTTTGTTTCGTTTTGTTTTGTTTTTCTAACAAACCTGAAAATGACTGAATTCAACAATTTTCCAACTTCAGCAAGAAGGTAGTTTTTCCCAGCTCCAACAAGAGAGCAACAAATATGCATGTCTAGGCCCTGTCACCAGAAGAGGTCATTAGATTCCCACCATGTGGTTTCTGGAAATTGTTTATGGGGTGGCTTTTGAACTCAACAAGATGAAAACATTCAAAAGGAAGGTATTCGTATTTGGAAGAGGCACGTGGATCTCTGGGATTTTGAGGCCAGCCTCAAACTAGTTCCAAAGACAGGATCCAAAGCAACAGAGAAACCCTGCCTTGACTCAAAAATCAAAACAAAAACACAAACAAACAAAAAAATAAAACATAAAATAAAAAAAAAAACAGCTGGCAAATCACAATCCCAGAGAACCTAGACAACAACGAGGACCCTAAGAGAGACATATATAGATCTAATCTACATGAGTAGTAGAAAAAGACAAGATCTCCTTGGAGCATGGGAACCTTGGGAGGGGGTTGAAGAGGAGAGGAGAGGCAGGGAGGGGGAGCAGAGACAAATGTAGAGCTTAACAAAAATAAATAAAAGAAACAAGTAAAGCCAGGTGGTGGTGGTACACGCCTTTAATCCCAGCACTCAGGAGGCAGAGGCAGGTGAATCTTTGTGAGTTTGAGAAACCCTGTCTTGAAAAACCAAAAATAAATGAATAAATAAATAAAATAGGCATGGATTTTAAAAAACTCAAATGCAAACTCAGTAGAAAGAAATACTTTCAGTATGCCATTCCAGAATTAGGGAAACCTATTATCCTAGCACTTAGGAGACACAGGAAGAAGAACATCAGTGAGTTAAAATGCAGACTCATCTACCAAGTTAGAACACGAGACTCGTGCACTGTCTCATAGGTCCAACACTCCCATGGTCAAGTTTCTCGAAACAAGGAGACGGTTCATAATGTCTGCTTCTTTCCTTTCTTCCTTCCCTCCCTCCTTCCTTCCTTCCTTCCTTCTTTCTTGTTTTTTTGTTTAACTTTTATATACGTTTTAAATTTGGAATGAGGGCCTCTCTATGAAGCCTGGGATTCACAGAGGAACACCTGCCTCTGTCTCTTGGATGATAGAATGAAAGGTCTGCACCACCACACCCTGGCTCAGCATTTAGTATCTCGTTCTGTTAATTTCTTGTACATGACGCTTTATTTCAAATTTTGTTTGTATCTCTTGGTCTGCACCAAATATGTCCCTGTGGGGGGTGGGGCACGGAAGGTATCCGATTTCAGAACACTTTACTTTACTTAGATTCGAGACAGTCTTTCCAGTTGTGTAGAACTAAGTTTAATTTTCAATTTTTAAAAAATATTTTTATGATGTATTTAACTTTATTTTACATGCAGCGGCGTGAAACTGGAGTTACAATCACTTATGAGCTGCTGCCATGTCGGGGGTAGGTCTCAGGAGCAGAAGAACCCAAATCTCTGATGTCTTCCCTGTCACCAGAAGAGGGCACTAGATCCCCACCATGTGGTTTCTGGAAATTCTCTGCAGTTCTGATTGTTTTCATTGTTCTTCCTGCATGCCTGCATTTAGTGAGAGAGTGGGCATCACTCTTCCCTGCTTCTCTGCGTGTCTGTGCCTGTCACTTCCTGGATAGCCAGAGTGCCCGCCACCTATGCCTGCCTGAGATGTAGCCGGCAGCCCTGGCTGGGGCTGGGGGAAAGGGAGAGAGTTTTTTTAAACTCTGTTTTTTAAAAAAAAGTGTTCAGTGCATGCTTTTAATCCCTGCACTAGGGGCCAGAGGCAGATGGATCTCTGTGAGTCTGAGGCCAGTCTTGTCTACAAAGTGAGTTCCAGGGCATACAAGGATACACAAAGAAACCCTAGGTTGAAAAACCACAAATAAACTAACAGATAAACAGATAATAACAATAAAAACATTTGAGAGTTCAAATAATTGACTTCATCCTCAATAAAAATTATAGAAATCAAAATATCAAATGCACTTGAACGCATTGGCACAGGAGACCGCTTCCTAAATATAACCCCAGTAGCACAGACACTGAGAGAAACAAAATGAATACATGAGACCTCCTGACAATGAAAAGCCTCTGTAAAGCAAAGGACATGGCCAACAAGACAAAACAAGGGCCTACACAATGGGAAAAGATCTTCACTAACCCCACATCAGACAGAGGTCTGGTCTCCACAATATACAAAGAACTCAAGAAATTGGTCATCTAAAGAACAAAGAATCCAATTGACAAAATGGAGTACAGACCTAAACAGAGAACTCTCAACAGAGGAATCTAAAATGGCTGACAGACACTGAGAAAATGTTCAACATCCTTCGTCATCAGAGAAATGTACATCAAAAGGAGTTTCTAGGACCAAGGAGACAGTTCCTAATGTCTCCTCTTTCCTTCCTTCCTTCCTTCCTTATTGATTTTTTTTTGGTTGAACTTATATATATATATATATATATATATATATATATATATATATATATATATATATATATTTTATTTGAGATGTGGGCCTCTCTACAAAGCCTGGGAAATCACAGAGGTCCACCTGTCTCTGTCTCTTGGATGATAGAAAGAAAGGTGTGCACCACCACAACCCAGCTCAATGTTTAGTATCTCATTCTGTTAATTTCTTGTATATTTAATTTAATTTCACATTTTGTTCATCTCTCTAGGTTTGCACCAAGTGTTTCCCTGTGTGGGGTGGGGCATGGAAGGTGTCCTATTTAAAAACATTTTATTTTACTTTGCTTTGAGACAGTCTTTCCAGTTGTGTAGATCTTAGTTTAATTTCAAATTTTTAAAGAATTTTTAATGATTTATTTAACTCTATTTTACATGCAGTGGTACGAATGTGTCAGATCATCCAGAAACTGGCTTTACAATCACTTATGAGCTACTGCTATGTGTGCCCGGGGAATTGAACCCACTTCTTCAGAAAAAGCCACCGCACACACCGAACCATCTCTCCAGACCTTTAATTTCACAAATGTATTTGTGTGTCTCTGGCTGTGCCTGTGTGTGTGTGGGGGGGGGGATCACAATTCAAAACATTTTAGTGAAGGCCCTTTGCAGACAAGACAGGAAGATACAGGACACCATGCACCATATTTTCAAGGTCCATTTTGTTTTCTGTCTCCTAGCCTCTAGAGGACCATGATTTGAATTCAGTGTCTCCAGATTCTCCAACTTGTGACAATACACTATACATGCAAATAAAGATATCATAAACCTTTAGCTTCCTGTCTAGGGTGAGAGAGTTCAAAAAGAAGAAAAGAAAAACTGTGGAAGACAGACTGAGGGGAAACAAATCAAGAAAAACAGAGAAGTTCCTGTGAGGAATGAGACAAAGTAGAGATCTAGAATGAGAGGGGGGGAGGGAGAGAGAATTCCCTGAAACAAATGAAAACATACCCTTACAGAACTCCTGGCACACAGTGAACTCAGTCCTTTGAGGAAATGTATAGGTCTCATTGCCCACCATTGGAAAAGAAATCTAGCTGGGTAATGGTGGCAGCGCCTTTCTTTATTCCCAGTTCTCAGTCCTCAGAGATCAGGGTGGCAGAGGCAGGCAAATCACTGTGAGTGTGAGGCTACCTTGTTGTGCAGTGTGAGTTTCAGGACAGATAAAGTGACACAGAGAAGAAACCCTGTCTTAAAAAACTGTGTGTTTAGTTCAGGCCTTTAATTCTGACGCTAGGAGGCAGAGGCAGAGGCAGAGGCAGAGGCAGAGGCAGAGGCAGAGGCAGAGGCAGAGGCAGAGGCAGCTGGATCTCTGTAAGTCTGAGGCCAGCCTTGTCTACAAAGTGAGTTCCAGGGCAAACAAGGATACACAGGGAACCCCAATGTAGGAAAACGACGGATAAAAAACAAATAAACAGATAATAATAATAACAACGGCAACAAAAATATCTGAGAGCTCAATTAATTGACTTCACTCACAATTCAAAAATAATAAAATAAGAATTAAAAATAAAATCAAATGCACTTGAACGCACTGGCACAGGAAACCACTTCCTCAATACAACCCAAGTAACACAGACACTGAGAGAAATAAAATTAATAAATGAGACCTCCTGACACTGAAAAGCTTCTGTAAAGCAAAGGACATGGTCAACAAGACAAAACGACGGCCTACAGAATGGGAAAAGATCTTCACTAACCCCACATCAGACAGAGGACTGATATCCAAAATACAGAAAGAACTCAAGAAATTGGTCATCTAAAGAACAAATAATACAATTTACGAAATGGAGTACTACCTAAACAGAGAACTCTCAACAGAGGAATCTAAAATAGCTGAAAGCCACTTAAATGTTGGGTCGGGGGTGGGGGTGGGTCATGCAACGATGGGAACACCACAAAGTCTAATAAACCAGAAGCAAACTTTATTCCAGAAACCAGATCCTAGGAAAACCAGAAGCAAATTTAAAAATAAAAAAAAAAAACAAATAAGCACTGTGGGGCACAAAAGCTTATCAGTTAGCTGAGACCACAGGCAGAGTTTGGCCTTCTGACACTGTGGCAAAAGGCTGGTTTCTGAAACCAATTTTTATAGTAGTATAGTGAGTGTGTGTGTGTGTGTGTGTGTGTGTGTGTGTGTGTGTGTGTGTAATATATATATTACATCATGCATTAGCTCTGAATAAAGGAATTTTTACGATCTTGCCCTGACCTGTGGGTCAGTCAATATTAGACCCTAAGGAGGGGGAGTGAGTTTTAACATCAATAGGTAACTAGACAGCTCTCATGAAATATGTTTCAGAGTAGATTTCTTCACCAAATACATGATAGTCCTGTATGAGACCATGCCATAGCATGGTTTTTATTTCATTTTTTTTTTTTTAAAAAAAAGGTCTCATTGCCCACCATTGGAAAAAAAATCCAGCTGGGTAACGGTGGCAGCACATTTCTTTATTTTATTTCTTTAATTCCAGCACTAGGAGGCAGAGGTAGAGGCAGGGGCAGCTGGATCTCTGTGAGTCTGAGGCCAGCCTTGTCTACAAAGTGAGTTCCAGGGCAAACAAGGATACACAGGGAACCCCTATCTAGAAAAACCACAAATAAACTAATAATAATAATAATCTAAGAGCTCAATTCATTGACTTCAACCCCAATTCAAAAATTAAAAAATAAAACAAAGAGTGTGTCTGATCGATCACAATCAGTGAAAGGACTATGTGGGCCAAGGGGCTGCCACAATTAAGGGAGGAACTGGGTGGGAGGAGGGAGGCAACAAGGGCTTTTCCCTGCCACCTAATCTCCTTTCAAAGACTTTTCACCATGGCAACCATTTGCTTGCTTGCTTGGAGTTCTTTTCCAGTTGTTGGGTTTGTCCAACCCCACCCCCACTTCTCAAACTAAATGCGGAGTTGGAGAAAATTGAAACAGCCATGGAAAAATTCCCACTTGGATACCTGGTCCTGCCCTTGTCCTTGCAAAAACAACAAGAACGAGAACCAAAATATGCATATCTAAGCAGACCAGTCAAGCTGTAGCCTCACCCTTGACTGGTTTAGGAAGGGCTGGTGACCTTGAACTTTTGAAATGAGTCTGTAAAATTTGGAGTCCCATGCCTGCCAGGTGCCCTCAGGGGACAGGCGTGGAGGCCAGGGCCCCTGCCATGGGAGATCTGCTAGATCAGCTACAGGCTCTTATGGTTCCTGGGCCTGCTTAGAGAAAGACATGAGATGCAGAGAACATTAAAACAGTCATGAAATACTATGAAAAATTCCCACTTGGCCATCATTTTCAGGAATATTGACACAGTGAATTGTTTGTCTGGAGCAATTTCACTTTAGACAGAAAGCAATAAAAAATGTCATTTTATTCTCAGACCCTTTACAGCTCCTGAGGAATGTGGTGCCGGGGTCACAGCAGACATGGCAGAGGATGTCACTAGGCCAGGGCTCCCTTCTCAACCACCAACCAGGCCCCCTGCACTGCCTTCCTTTGTTCTTTTGTTTCTTCATTTTTTTTCTATCTTCTGTCTTTCTTTCTTTCCTTTCTCGTTCTTTTTTTTTTCTTTATTCTCTTATTTCAACATGTATACATTTTTGTTATTTGGTACAGGGTCTTTTCTACACAACTGGGCTCCAATTCAAGGAGGGCCACCTGCCTCTGTCTCTTAGATGTTAGGATAAAAGGTGTGCACCACAACAACCCAGCTTTGTTTCTAGTATGTTGTTCTATTAATTTCTTGTACATGTAGTTTAATTTCAATTTTTTTGTTTCGTTTTTTGAGATGGGGTTTCCCTGCATAACAGTCCTAGCTGTTCTTGGAACTAGCTCCTTTCTTGAAGCCCTGGCTGGCCTCTAACTCCCAGGGATTCACCTGCCTCTGCCTCCTGTGTGCTGGGAATAAAGGCGTGCGACACCACTGCCCGGCCAATTTCAAATTCTATTTAAATCTCTTGATGTGCCTCCTGTATATGGGGGAGACAGGGAAGAAGTCACATTTTAAAACATCTTCATAACTCTACTTAGCACTGCACTCTTTTACATTTTATTTTACTTTTAATTGAGAGAGTACTTCCAGCTGTGTGGGACTTAATTTAACTTAATTTAAAAGTTTATCTATGTGTCTGTGGGTGTGCCTGTGCCTGGGTTTTTGTTTGGCTTGTGTTTGGTTTGTGTGGTGTGTGTGTGTGTGTGTGTGTGTGTGTGTGTGTGTGTGTGTGTGTGTGTAAAGGTGGGGTGGCTTTTGACCTGACCAGATGAAGGCATTCAAAAGCACTGGCTCCATATCTGCCAGAGGCAGGATCTCTGGGAGGTTTAGGCCAGCCTGGTCTTCAAGAAAAGAGCTAGTTTCAAAAATAGTCTCCAAAGCAACAGAGAAACCCTGTCCTGTAAAGCAAAACACAAAACCAAACAAAAAATAAATAAAATGAGGGGAGATGGAGAGATGGCTCAAAGGTCCTGAGTTCAATTCCCAGGAACCACATGGTGGCTCACAACCATCTGTAATGAGGTCTGGTTTCCTCTTTTGGTCTGCAGGCGTCCACACAGACAGAATATTCTATACATAACAAACAAACAAACAAATATATAAATAAATGAGAGGGAGAGGGAGAGGGAGAGGGAGAGGGAGAGGGAGAGAGAGAGAGAGAGAGAGAGAGAGAAGAAATGTGGATATACAGATAGGTAACAAGAACAAAAACAGAATGTCACCAAGAAGATAACTTGGTCTATTATGTGAATTCCAGGACAGCTAGGGAACTGAGAAACCATGCCTCAAAAAATAATAAAAGATGAAAAGAAAAAAACATAAAGAGAGAGAGAGAGAGAGAGAAAAGAAAAGAAAAGAAAAGAAAAAAGACAGTTTTTTTTCTTTTCTCTTTTTTAATGCCAGTTTTAGTTTTTCTTATAAGACTGTATTTGCAGCAGCAGTGTTCAGAAAGAAGTCCTGGACCATATAGTGAAATAGTTTGTCTGAAGCATAAATAAAAAGACAGGTCCTGTCTCAAAAAAATCCAGTTAAAATGTGAAATAAAACAAAGAAGGGGCTTTTTGTTTTGTTTTGTTTTTTCTGAGAAACCCGAAAATGACTGAATTCAACAATCTTCCAACTTCAGCAAGAAGGTAGTGTTTCCCAGCTCCAACAAGAGAGCAGCAAATAGGCATTTCTAGGCCCTGTCAACAGAAGAGGGCACTAGATTCCCACCATGTGGTTTCTGGAAATTGTTTATGGGGCAGCTTTTGAACTCAACAAGATGAAAGCATTCAAAGGGAAGGGTTCCATGTCTGGAAGAGGCAGGTGGATCTCTGTGATTTTGAGGCCAGCCTCAAACTAGTTCCAAAGACAGGCTCCAAAGCAACAAAGAAACCCTGCCTCGGCTCTAAAATCAAAACAAAAACACAAGCAAAAATAAATAAGTCATAAATTAAATGAGAGAGAGAGAGAGAGGAGAGAGAGAGAGCAGCCTGGCTTATATAGTGAGTTAAAAGTATTATACAGAGAAACCCTGCACCAAAAATACTTTAATTTTTTATTTATTATTTTCTTTTTCTATTTCATTTTATTTTTTTCTAAAATTACAGCAGTAGCAGCAGCAGCAGGATATTTTGGGTAGCTGACTACTTTCATGGAAGTCTTCAGAAAGAAGTCCTGGGCCGTGTAGTGAGATAGATTGTCTGGAACACAAATAAAAAGCCAATTCCTGTGTCAAAAAAGCAACAACAACAAAAAATCAAGTTACAATGTGAAATAATAAAATAAAGGGTTTTTTTGTTTTGTTTTTTTATTTTTTTCTTGCAATCTAACCTGAAAATGAGTGAATTCAAGTCAACAACTTTCAATTTCCCAACTCCAACAAGAATGTTTATAGGAAAGGCAGCAGATATTCACATCAAAGAAGTCCAGTGGAGCTGTAGCCACACCCTTTAATGTTTGTGTCACAAGGACACGGAGTTAGAAAGGATCTTGATCTTGAACATGAGATCTGAAAACTCAAAACAGCAATCAAACACCAACCAAGTAGGAAGAAATGACACAGAGGCAGTAAGATGTCAGTGAGTTCAAGGCCAGCCTCATCTTGCAAGGACTTTCCAGCACTGTTACATAGAAAAAGCCTGCCTCACAAAACAAAACGCACGCACACACACACACACACACACACACACACACACACACACACACACACACACGAGAATTAGGAAAGTGTTCCTGAAAGACCACAAACCTTCTAGATGACACTTAATAACAATCAAAGGTGAAATATAAAATGGAGAGAAATTCTTTGATGAAATCCAACCTGCTTTCTTGGTCAAAGCTGTACAGCCAATAGAACTAGAGGGAGCATGTGTCCCTCTCTCAATTAAAAAAAAATGGCTAGAATCTCACATGATCGTAAAAGATGAAAATCTTACGGCAGACATCATCCAACCTCAAGTGAGACAAACTTGAAACAATGCAACAGGAGACAGACAGTTGCCCAATGAACTCTGGCTATTCTCCTGGGGAAGTTGTGCCCCTGCCTGAGGACTTTAGAACAACTAAAATCCCTCTTATCCTTGTTCTGTTTTTCCGTCGCCCCCCCCCCCCAACCTCAGAGGACACCTGGATATTTGAAAGGATTTGGTTTTATTTCATTTAAGTAGAAGGTTCCTCGGACATAACTCTGAAAACACTAAAACGGAATAGCCAGTTTCTATTCAGTTCAGTTCAGTTTTCTATCAAAACCTCCTGCCTGGCATGTCTCTGTCTTTGTTGAGTTCCTGTTCTCACAGCAGACAAGAAACAGCTGGCAGTGGCAGCCATCCATAACTCTAATTTCAGCAGAACCTCCCTTGCCCCGATCTTGTTTCTCTGTTCTGTCCTCAAATGTGTGGGGTCTCTGAGCGGGCACCGACTTGCCACACACATCCTTTCTTTCCTTTAAGGTGGGGCACAGAAGAGGTTAACTGAGGTACTGTGTCACAGTTCAGACTCCTGGAAAGGAAACCTCAGCTTTCACTCAGTCAGTTCAGGGAGAAATAGTTGCAAGGAGATAAAAAGCCCATGCCTCATGACATCAGCAGTCCCTTCTCTGGAAATTCTACCGTATCCCGGGGAGCTCTCAGAATCTTGTGATGTCACTTGTGTCCTAGAAACGCCAACGGCCCTCAAGACACACTCTTTCAGTGCCTGTAAGACTCCTCGCTTCTAGACATGTCGTCTAGACTGATGAGTCTACTTGGGAGAGAGAATGGAGATCATGAGGAGGCCAGAGTGAGGGAAGAAGAAAGCTGGCCCCAGATCTCACAGGGAACCATGGAGAAATCAGTGGTCCTGGGAAGAGAAAGTGAGTTAGTTAGTTCCCCACTAGCAGGGACTAGAGAGATTGCTGGATGTGATGGCCTTGAGCCTTCCAGGGCTAGGGTTCAGGAACTGGGGGGGGGGCAGTTTCTGGGATGTTTCTCTGCGTCCCTAAAGGGCCAACGCACATCCAAGATGCATGATAGTTGATTTGACAAAGTCAGGAATTGACAAGCATGTAGCCTTTTGCTGGAGACGCTCTTCATTCACACTGAATGTGGAAGGGATCAGTGAGATTTCAATACCGGCACTGCACATCACCCCCCACCCCCAGCTCCTTTTTGTTGTGTACCAGTCGTAATAGGAAAAGGGGAGTCGTGCTCCGCCAAAGCCTGATTTTACCACGCTTTATATCACAGCCATTATTAGCAGGGTTGAAGCATCAACCTAAGATTTCTGGCATCCCAGTTATGAATGACACCCTGGTCTCCAGTTCAGTCTGAGAGCTCTTTAGAGCCAATGGATGAGAGAGTGGGACGAGATTGCAATTTTTTTTCTTGCTTCTTCTTTTCTCTTTTTCCTTTCTTTTCTTTTTCTGTGTTGTTTTGTTTTGTTTTTGAAGAAAGGGTTTCTCTGTGTATCTTGGGCCATCCTAAAACTCATTCTGTAAATCATGCCATCCTTGAACTCACAAAGATCTGTCTGCCTCTGCCTCCCTGGAGTGCTGGGATGAAAGGCATGCCCCCACCACCACACACCACAGCCCGGCTGAGACTGCAATTTCTGTGAGTGGATTTCATATCTGTGAGTGGTTTTCATATCTGTGAGTTTAAGGAAAGCCCTTCATCCTTCCTTAAACTTGAGTGCAGGAATAATCCATCCCTCACTCTTCATGGGAGCGAGTGTCTGCTCTTGTATTGAGGGCTCCCCTGGGTGAACCCCAGTTCTCAGCATCTCTAGCCCAACCTGTCACACGTTGATCACACATTTGAAAACTTGGGGGTAATTTTCATCAACTATGGGACTCACTTTGTTCTGACAGGACACACACTCACAATCTCTCATCACACACACATAGTGTAACAACTTTGTGGTTCCTCCATCATGTGCTTATTGCTGTCAGGGAACTGAAAGCCCACCAGCCAGCCTGCACCATCTTTCCTTGTTTCTCGGTTTGTTTATATATTCTCTCTCTCTCTGTTTATTTAAAAAAATATTTATTTTTATCTTATGTGCATTTGTGTTTTGATCATGGCTCTCAGGTCCCTGGAACTGGGATTACAGACAGCTGTGAGCTGCCATGTGGATGTGGATACTGGGAATTGAACCCAGGTCCTCTGGAAGAGCAGTCAGTGTTTAACCAGGAAACTATCTCTGCAGCCCGACATGGAGCATCTCTCTACATAGTCCTGCCTGGAAAACATGACCTTCAGAGTTCACAGAGTTCACTTTGCCCCCTGAGTAAAGGTGTTGTGCTTTCTTTTAATGTATAGTTTGTTTTGTGTGTGTGTGTGTTTGTGTGTGTGTGTGTGTGTGTGTGTGAGAGAGAGAGAGAGAGAGAGAGAGAGAGAGAGAGAGAGAGAGAAGTTTCATTATGAAATCAAAAGTCAATCAACAACAGTGAACTTTTTATTTATTGTTTGTTTGTTCATAGTTTATTTATTTATTGACAGTCAGTCCAGAATGATCCTTGCGAAAAGATATCCATCATGACTTTCCCTTTCAGGAGGGAGCTCTCTGGTAAACTATGAAGCCACAGTTTCTAGTGCCTGCTTCCCACAAGTCCTTTTCCCAAGGTCAGGCATTCTCTTTTGAGGAACTCTCAGGTTCTGACATTAACATATGACTGGCGGCTATTGTCAAGGCCAACGCTGTGGCTACACTTACTCCTCAGCCCCTCCCTGACCTGACCTGACCTGACCTGAGAAGCCACACCCCATGCCAGTTCACAGGCCTCCCTCTCTTCATCTAAGTAACTAAACAGCATAAAATGTGGAATCTCTTCTCAATAAAATGCTGCTGGCAGCCATTCGATGAATTCCTTCTCAGATCTTGTCCTTACAACCTCTTCGGGTCACCCACCCAAAGCAGGAGTCAGGAGGTCTCTGTCCAGCAGGGTCGACTTCTTTCCAAGTTGCAGTCATTCTGATCTCTGGGCAAAGAGAAAAGAAAGCAATTGCTTTCTACTGGAACAGTTTTAATCGTATTCTAATGAATTAATAGTCAGCTATTCCCAGCCTTATTTACCATTGGATGACCAGCAGGCGCCTTCCTCTCACCACACTAGCTCCCTTGTCGTCTCCCGGCCCCATCTGTACATGTCACGCACAGAAGGGGAAATAAATAGATGAGCAAACAAGTAGATTTCTTGAAAAAGTAAGGAACTGGGGCTGGAGAGATGGCTCAGAGGTTAAGAGCTTCTGAGTTTGATCTGGTGATCTCTTCTGGCCTGCAGACATATATACAGAATAACTAATTAGATAGATAGATAGATAGATAGACAGACAGACAGACAGACAGCTAAATGGATGAATGGATGGATGAATGAATGAGTGAATACATAAATAAAAAATGAAACAATTCACAGAATTAACCTGTCATAACAATTCGCAAAACCTCTCCAACACCCGGAAGTTGTTACATGAATCGTGAAAGGTCTGTGATAAGAAATCTTTGTGTGTGCCCCAAATTTGAAGATATTGGCTATCCTGTAAATAGATCCCTCGTTTCGGTCAATTCTGTCTGTCTGTCCACCCTGGGGGAGTATTTTGTGACGTTCACGCAGAAAGGCAGGGGAATTGCGAGTGATGTAGCACTTTCGTTCTTAGTCATTAGATGTAACTTTGCAGTAGTCCTTGGACCTTAAAGAGGTTGCTGCTGTGTGTGTTCCTTTGCACCTAATGAAATAGTGTGGCAGTTACCTACCTACTCGTTCAGTACAAATAGTCTATACTGTCAACTGACTACACTATGGCAGTGCCTGGGATTCTCTGTAGGCAAATGCAGTTCAGACTTGCTCAGTACTACCAAGTTTGAAACAGGTCATGAGGGAAGCTCTCCCAGCATGAGACAAGTTGGGCAACAGAAACCTTAACAGATGATCTCATGCATTGAGCCAAATACTTCCCTCGTTAAAGTAGGTAGGTAGGTAGGTAGGTTGTCTCCCCCATCCCCAATTCTGTTTCGGGGGTTAAGGTCTGTCTGAGAATCCTTGATCAAGGAAAGCCGATGCAAAATCCCCAGGGCAGGGTTTGAAACCACAGAGAGAGGACGGCGTGTCGCTTACTGTTCTGCTCAGCCAGCTTTCCTCTATGGCCCAAGCTCACATGCCCAGGGATGGCACTACTTACCACCTTCCAGAGGAGTGAAACCTCCTAAATCAGTTAGCCACATGCTAGTGTCAGTGGAGTCACATCCGGAGTATGATTTGGCTTTCGAGTATGGCTTCTTCCTTGGTTCTGTCGCCTGAAATCCTGCTTCTCTGACCCCCAGAGACATAGCCAATAAACCCTCTTGCTTTGAAAGCCAGAGGGTGAATCTAGATGCTGCTGTTGTTTACAATGAAGACCAAAGGGATGCCATCCCAGTTCCTCCCGTTTTTTCCCACCACAGGCTACACGGAATAAGCAATACTCTTGGAAGCAGGTGTGGACCATCCCGGCCCAGTAAGAAAAAGGCTCAGCTGCACCGCCGATCTTTAACTAAAAAAATCTTTTAAAAAGATTTAAAGCTAAATCTTTAACTCAAGAAACAGATGTATGTTCTGGCCTAAGACCCTTTGCTGGGCCCTAAGGGAGACTGATATGCCTCAGTCGATAAGAGTTCTTGTTCCTTCCTTCATTCCCTAGCAGCTAGCTACCTCAGGTACACTCTTCTACTAAAATCTATACAAGAATCTTCACCTGTTACATCATTTAAGTAAAATTACCACTGTAGGGAAAAAGAAAGCCAGAAATATAAGCGTCATGGTTTTAAGGTTATAAAATGTGTTTTAAAAAATGTAATATTCTGCTCCAATCAGCGGTTGTTCTAAATGTTGATTAAAAATGAGACTGCATCATAATGAAGCAGACTGGGGAAAGTTACTTCAGAAGTGTTGCATCCCCAGAGTGACAGGGGCATCAGAGTTGCCGTTCTATCTATCTATCTATCTATCTATCTATCTATCTATCTATCTATCTATTTATTGCGTATACAACAGTCTGCTTCCATGCATGCCCACAGAGCAGAAAAGGGCACCAGATCTCTTTCTTTCTTTCTTTCTTTCTTTCTTTCTTAATAATAAAATAAGTATATAAATATATATCTAAGATAGATAGATAGATAGATAGATAGATAGATAGATAGATAGATAGATGATAGATAGATAGACAGATAGATAGATAGGTAAATAGGTAGGTAGGTAGGTAGGTAGATAGGTAGATAGATAGATAGGTAGGTAGGTAGGGAGGTAGGGAGATAGGTAGATAGATAGATAGATAGATAGGTAGGTAGGTAGGGAGATAGATAGGTAGATAGATAGATAGATAGGTAGGTAGGGAGATAGATAGGTAGATAGATAGACAGACAGACAGACAGACAGACAGACAGACAGACAGACAGACAGACAGATAGGTAGATAGATAGGTAGGTAGGTAGGGAGATAGATAGGTAGATAGATAGATAGACAGACAGACAGACAGACAGACAGACAGGTAGGTAGATAGATAGATAGATAGATAGATAGATAGATAGATAGATAGGTAGATAGATAGATGATAGATAGATAGATAGGGAGATAGATAGGTAGATAGATAGATAGACAGACAGACAGACAGACAGACAGACAGACAGATAGATAGATAGGTAGGTAGGTAGGCAGATAGGTAGATAGATAGATAGATAGGTAGGTCGGTAGATAGATAGGTAGATAGATAGGTAGGTAGGTAGGTAGGTAGGTAGGTAGGTAGGGAGATAGGTAGATAGATAGGTAGATAGATAGATAGGTAGATAGGTAGATAGATAGATAGATAAAGTAGAGGATAAGCAAGTAAACAAGATCTTTGAATTTTTTTTGGATAACTAAATAAATAATTAAATGCACCCATAAATAAAAAATAACTAGGTAAATACAAAACTAACTATCTAAATAACTAACTAAATAGATAAATAAATGAATGCATAAAGGAAGGAAGAAATAAAAAATAATAAACAACTAAAAAGTAAATAAACAAATGAATCAATCAAGAGATAGATAGATGGC
>NC_142040.1:0-32500 GCF_982192425.1 Myodes glareolus | reverse complement strand
TGCACCGGACGGGGAGGCATTCTAATCGTTTAACATTAAAACCCACCTCGAACGGTGAGAAGAACAGAAAAGGCCGGCCGCGACAGCTCAACACCACCACACGGCGCTCAAAAGCCTACACGGGAGAAGGCAGCGCGTGGTGGGCCGCTCGCCCGATCTCACAGGAGCTTGCGAGAGACGGTTCATCGTCCCCCGCTCACGGAGGGGGGGACGGACGCAGAGAGCCTCTTTCTTACCGCTCGCCTCGACCCCCACACGAACACACACCTTCGCAGAGGAACACCGCCGAAGGCCGGACCGCGCGCGGGAGGGCACACACGTCGGAGAAACGGGAAACGCCGCCGCCGCTCAGTACCGGGCACCTCTGAAGATCGGCCTGGAACGCTCCAGGAGCACCGCGAGGATCGCGAGCGAGGCGCGCGCACACAAAGCCCGTTCGGGAAGGGCGTGTGACGCGGCACACATCGGCCAACCCTCTCCCGGCTCGGAGGGAGGAGGGCCGCACGGGCCACACACGGTGGGCGGAGCGAAACGCGCGAGGGGGGGCAGACGCCGGAGCCCCTGACGCGCCTCACGGGAGCCCCCACGAACCACAGCGGGGAGTGCGGGGGGGCTTTCACAGGGCTCGTGCCGGAGAGACCGCACCCCTGCCTTCCACACACCACCAGTCAAAGGTGGGGAGGACAGACGCGGGGCCCGCTGGCAGAACGAGAAGAGCGGCCGCCATTCGCCATGAATGTCCGTCCCTCGCCTGGCGCGGCTTAGGCCTCCGACCCGAATGAACACAGGGCGAGAGCACCACATCGATCGACAAGCGGAACCGGGGAGAAGCGAGCGAGAGGGCACCACAGACCCGACCGACTGCCACCAAAAAAAAAAAAAAAAAAAAAAAAAAAAAAAAACCCTTCACACACCACCTCCGAAACCAGAAAAAAAAAGCGGAGTGGAGTGGGCCAGCCACGGGGGAAGAAAAGGTGTGCACTCGGGGGGCACATAAGCAAGCAGCAGAAAGCCGGGCTGGGTCACCCTTTCCCCCAAAGGCCTCATGGAGACTCGGGAGCTCCACAACCTGGGGATGGGAAAAAAGTGCACTCGGGAGGCACACGGGAACAGGGGACTGGGGACACCCACCCAGTCCGTGGAGACTCGGGAGCTCCACCGCCTGCTGATCCCCGAAAGGAAAGAAAAAAAAAAAAAAGAAAACCCTTCACACACCACCTCCGAAACAAAAAAGAAAACCCTTCACACACCACCTCCGAAAGGAAAAAGAAAACCCTTCACACGCCACCTAAGAAACAAAAAAGAAAACCCTTCACACACCACCTCCGAAACCAAAAAAAAAAAAAAGCGGAGTGGAGTGGGCCAGCCACGGGGGAAGAAAAGGTGTGCACTCGGGAGGCACATAAGCAAGCAGCAGAAAGCCGGGCTGGGTCACCCTTCCCCCCAAAGGCCTCATGGAGACTCGGGAGCTCCCCAACCTGGGGATGGGGGGAAAAAAAACCCTTCACACCTCCACCTTCAAAACCAAACACAATGGTGGTGGTCGTGGGGAAGAAGCGGTATGTGCACTCGGGAGGCACATAAAAGCAGGCAGCAGAAGGCCGGGCTGGTTCACCCTTCCCCCCAAGGCCTCATGGAGACTCGGGAGCTCCATAACCTGGGGGTGGAGAAAACAGTGCACTCGGGAGGCACACAGGGGACCCACCCAGTCCGTGGAGACTCGGGAGCTCCATCTGATCCCCAAAAGAAACTTGGAAAAAAAAAAAAAAAACACCGGGACGGTAAGGGAAGAGCACCGGGAGGCAAGTCCCCCCCATCCAAACTGCACGGGTGACAACCACGAAGCGGGAACGCCTGACACGCCACGTAGGTTGGGTTAAACGGGAAAAACGACCCAGCGAGGCTCGGAAGAGACCGCAACCTACAGAGTCCTTTCATGTCACCCACTTCAAGGACAGCGTGTCAGCACCTATCTGCAGGTACAATAAGGACAGATAGCAACCACTAGAAGAATGACACCAGGTACAGGGAGCAATTCACAGACCACAGGGGACTCCTGAAAGTGAGGCTGGGTGACATGTCCCAAAAATGTCCCCATAAACAAGAGAACCGACCCTCAAAGGAACAACTGGTCGACCTCATGACCGTGAAAGGACCGAGAGAGCGAGGTGGACATGCCACAAAGCCGGGCGCCCAGCCTCCTCCCGGCCGAGGACCCTGCGACCAGCCGCTAGGGATGGAGCAGGGCAAGAAAAAAAAAATACCTGACGGTACAGGAAACCGGGGACCAGTGAACAGAGAACAGAGAAGCCGTGACCGCAGCCTCCTCTCGGCCTCGAGACGACGAGGCCCGCCTCTGAGGACCGAGAGTTCTGGCAAGGAGAAAAACAAAAGAAAAAAAAGAAAAAAATGCTCCGAGGCCACCCAACGAGTACGGACCAGGGAGGCGAGAAAGCCGTCGAGACCACAGTCTCCTCTCGCCCTCAGGATGGCGAGGCCCACCGCTGAGGACCGAGGAAAAAATATAAATAAATAAATAAATAAATAAATAAATAAATAAATAAATAAAGCTCCGAGACCCCCAACGAGTCCGGACCAGGGAGGAGAGAAAGCCGGGACCACAGCCTCCTCTCGGCCTCAGGATGGCGAGGCCCGCCGCCGAGGACCGAGGGTTCTGACAAGGAGGAAAATAATCAAAAGCTCCGACACCCCCAACGAGTCCGGGCACGGGCGGCGGGGAAGAGCCGTGATCAACCAGCGCCCCCTCTCGGCCTCGGGTCGCCGGGGACCCAGGGCTCTCTCTCTCTTAGAGAGAAAAGGCGAGGGAAAGACAGCTTTGAAAGCCGGGGTACTTCACCCATCCTGGGCCTGGCCGGACCCGACACCTAGCGGTGGGACGACGCGAACGACTCAAGCCTTCTGGTCGACCCGCTCAAGTCTCCCGGCACCCTCCCCAGCCGTGGCTTTCGTTCGGTTCCGTCCCAGACGCACCCATAGGCGACTCTTCCGGCACAACCTCCTACACAGAGACCGTCCCCAAGCACGACACCGACCGCGGGACACGCCCGCCCGCCAGCCGGGACTCTCGTCACTCTTTCCGCCTCACAAAAGCCACTTCGCCCTCCTTGTCGGCGACCGAGGACCAGGAGCGTTGCACAAAACGGCCAACACCGCTAGGTGGCGCCCGACGACCCACCCGACCCACAGAGATCGCTCGCTCGCTCGCTCGCTCTCGCTCGCTCGGCCGCGGCGCGCGAGCCTTCTCTGTCCTCCCACGCTCACGCCCGGAGGTGACACGCACCCACGACAGGGCAGGGGACTCCCCGTCGTCGGTTCCCCCACACCCCATCCCCGAACATGGGTGAACGCGGGCTGGCCGGGACGGACGTTCGGGAGGAGCCACGGACGCTCAGGCTACGAAAACGAAAGGAGGAACCGAGACCACAGGCAGCTAGCTAGGAAAACAGGCGAATCGCTCTCCCTCGTGGAGAGGGAGGGAGGGAGGGAGGGAGGCTCACGGGAAACAAAGAGTGCGTCTCCACGATCAGTGACAGTATTAAGTGGGCCAGTCGAGGGGCTGCGACACAGAGCACGGTGAGAGGGAGAGACCGAGGGACTGAGGGAGACCGAGGACCGAGGGAGGGAGGGAGGTGGCAATGGCAGGCAGTCTCCTGCCATCCGAGTCTCCTTTCAAAGACATAGACTTCACCTTGGCCACTGCTTACTTGCTTGCTTGCCTGCTTGCTTGCTTGCAGTTCTTTTTCTCCACACCACTCCCCACACCCCCGGCACCTACTTCTCAGACTAAATACCGAGTCAGAGAAAATGAAAACAGTCGTGGAATAATGTGTTTGTTTGTGTGTGTGTTTTAAAATATCTCCATTGGATTTCATTTCCAGGAATAATAGGGTCATGCGGATCTGTTGTGAACATTTTCACTTAGGACGGAGAAAATTAAAAGGTCGTTTGATGGATTTCTGGTGGAGGGTCTATTTCCCACCGCGATGAAGATGATCTCCTGATCCTTGTACTTTCAGTTTCTGAGTGCTGCTGGCATGACAGACACGGGCCCTCACACGCGCGTTGACGAGATAGTACTGACTGAGTGACAGCATGGAGCCCGTAGGACAAGGCTTCGGCTTCCCCTTCCCCTCCCACATAAACCAGAAAAATAAATAAATAGATCAATAAATACCCAGAGGCAGAAACATGGAAGCAGCTTCTCAGACCCTTTAGAGAAGGCTCCTGAGGTCTGACTGGGGTGACACACGTGGCAGAGGAGACGACTAGGCCAGGGCTCCTCCCTTCACAACCATCATCCAGGCCCCCAGCACTACCTGCCTGCCTTCCTCCCTCCCTCCTTCCCTCCTTTTATAAATGCCAGGTTATTTATTTTAATTTACTTATTTTTAATTGCGTTGGGAGGCTAGACATTTTTGGGTTTTCGGGAGTGGACAGACATACGAAAGGAAGGAAGGAAGGAAGGAAGGAAGGAAGGAAGGAAGGAAGGAAGGAGAGAAAGGATCAGAGCAGTGAATATACAGGTGCACTGTCATTACACCAATGTGGACTGCAGATAGAAAATAAGAGGAAGAAAAAAAGAATAGAATGTCACCAAAAGGTCAGCCTGGTCTATAAAAGTGAGTTCCAGGACAGCCAGAGCTATTCTATGAAATTGCCCGAGTTCAAATCAGCAATTTCCCAACTCCAACAAGAATGTTTACAGGAAAGGCAACAGATAAAGGCCCATCAAAGAAGTCCAGTGGAGCTGTAGGCACACCCTTTGAAACTTCTCTATTGCAAGGTCACAGAGTTAGGAAAGGATCTTGATCTTAAACTTTCCTTAATAGTAAGTCTCTGTGTGTATCATACTCAAGCCAAGTGCCCTCAGAGCTCATGGAAGATGAAACAGAGCTCTACAATAAGAGACGGGTGTTGGGGTGGGGGGGGGATTCACTCAAGAAAATTAAAGCAAAGCCCTACACTAACCCTGGCACACAGTAAAATCAGTCCTATGAGGAAATTTTTAGCTCTAATTGCCCACGTTTTACAAAGGCTTCTAACCGGGAAGTGATGATGCATGCCTTTAGTTCCAGCACGCGGCCTGGTCTCCAAGAGCGAGTTCCAGGACTGACTCAAAAACTAGAGAGAAACCCTGTCACAAAAAAAGAACAAACAAACAAAAAATCTATTACATAAATCAATAGATGCATACATAGATGGAAGAATAGATGAGAGACAGACAGAAAGAGAGAGAGAGAGAGAGAGAGAGAGAGAGAGAGAGAGAGAGAGACCCAAACCCCATCTTCTGTCTTCTGATGGTACCAGGCTCTCTCCCAGGGGTCACAGAGGAAGGTGGGCAGGCAGCAACGCAGACAGTGTACGTGTGTGATATCAAGCAAGCCTATATGTGATATATAGGGTCTAATAGGGCAATGTCAGTATTACATTGGGGTAGGTCTCAGGAGCACAAGAATCCAAATCTCTGATGTATTCCCTGTCACCAGAAGAGGGCACTAGATCCCCACCATGTGGTTTCTGGAAATTCTCTGCAGTTCTGATTGTTTTCATTGTTCCTCCTGCTTGCCTGTATTTAGTGAGAGAGTGGGTAACACTCCTCCCTGCTTCTCTGTGTGTCTGTGCCTGTCACATCCTGGATAGTCAGAGTGCCCGCCACCTATGCCTGCCTGAGATGTAGCCGGCAGCCCTGGCTGGGGCTGGGGGAAAGGGAGAGAGTGGATTCTCCTGGAGAGCCATGGGCAGAGGCTCTGTGGATTCCCTGCAAGAGGCCTCACTGTTTCAGGTACAGCTGTGACCAGGTCTGAATCCAGGACAGACTCCAAAGCCAGAGAGAATCCCTGTCTCAGAAAATAACAACAACAACAAAAAAAATAAGTAAACTAATAGATAAATTGATAGCCAGGCAGAGACTCAGAGAGATGATAAAACACCTCAGAGATCAGGGAGCCCAAGGCAGGCAGGTCACTGCGAGTGTAAGGCTACCTTGTTCTGCAGACTGAGATTCAGGACAGGCAAAATGACACAGATAAATTCTGTTTAAAAAAAATGGTGTTCAGTGCATGTCTTTAATCCCTGCACTAGGAGGCAGAGGCAGATGGATCTCTGTGAGTCTGAGGCCAGTCTTGTCTACAAAGTGAGTTCCAGGGCATACAAGGATACACAAGGAAACCCTAAGTTGAAAAACCACAAATAAACAAACAGATAATAACAATAAAAATATTTGAGAGTTCAAATAATTGACTTCATCCACAATAAAAAAATATGGATATCAAAATATCAAATGCACTTGAACACATTGACACAGGAGACCGCTTCCTAAATATAACCCCAGTAGCACAGACACCGAGAGAAACAAAATGAATACAGGAGACCTCCTGACACTGAAAAGCTTCTGCAAAGCAAAGGACATGGCCTACAAGGCAATACGACGGCCTACACAATGGGAAAAGATCTTCACTAACCCCACATCAGACAGAGGTCTGGTCTCCACAATATACAAAGAACTCAAGAAATTGGTCATCTAAAGAACAAAGAATCCAATTGACAAAATGGAGTACAGACCTAAACAGAGAACTCTCAATGGAGGAATCTAAAATGGCTGACAGACGCTGAAGAAAATGGTCAACATCCTTAGTCATCAGAGAAATGTACATCAAAACGAGTTTCTATGTCTCTTGGATGAAAGAATGAAAGGAGTGCATCCCCACACCCTGGCTCAGTGTTTAGTATCACGTTCTGTTAATTTCTTGTACATTTAGTTTAATTTCACATTTTGTTCATCTCTCTTGGTCTGCACCAAGTGTTTCCCTGTGTGGGGTGGGGCATGGAAGGTGTCCTATTCCAGAACATTTTATTTTACTTTGCTTTGAGACGGTTTTTCCAGTTGTGTAGAACTTAGTTTAATTCCAAATTTTTTAAAAAGATTTGTGGGTTTTTTTATTTTTTTAATATTTATTTATTTATGTACACAATATTCTGTCTCTGTGTATTCCTGAAGGCCAGAAAAGGGATCCAGACCTCACTACATATGGTTCATGAGCCAGCATGTGGTTCCTGGGAATTGAACTCAGGGCCTTTGGAAGAGCAGGCAATGCTCTTAACCACTGAGCCATCTCTCCAGCCCTAAAGAATTTTTTATGGTTTGTTTAACTTTATTTTACATGCAGTGGCATGAATGTGTCAGTTCATCCAGAAATTGGATTTACAATCACTTATGTGCTGCTGCCATGTGGGTCCTAGGAATTGAACCCACTTCTTCAGGAAGAGCCACCAAACCATCTCTCCAGGCCTTCCTTTAATTTAACAAATGTATTGGTGTGTCTCTAGGTGTGCCTCTCTCTCTCTCTCTCTCTCTCTCTCTCTCTCTGTGTGTGTGTGTGTGTGTGTGTGTGTGTGTGTGTGTGTGTGTGTGTGGGTGACTCTGTGTGTCTGTGGGGTGGCATTTGACTTTACCAAGGTGAACACATTCAAGAGAAGAGATGGTGATTTACAGATAGAACACAAAAAAAAAACAAAACAAAAACAAACAGATAGCTTGATCTTTAAAAGTGAGTTCCAGGACAGCCAAGGCAGGGCTATTACCTGAAATTGACTGAATTCATATCAGCAAGCAATTTCTCAACTCCAACAAGAATGTTTACAGAGAAGTCAAGAAAAAAAAAATCATGTTGAATGAAGTGCCAGAGTCAAAGACCTGCTCCACTACCTGCCAACCCTGGCTGTATTTTGAATCTCATATTTGATTTCTCTCTCCACGTACATTGAGTTTAATACATGTGAAGGCAGACTGAAGAAAACAATCAAGAAAAAGAGAAAACATGAGGAGTGGGACAAAACAGAGATCTAGAATGGGAGAGAGAGGGAGAGAGAGAGAGAGAGAGAGAGAGAGAGCGCATTCACCTCAGTCCTGTGAGAAAACCACCTCAGTCCTTTGAAGAAATTTATAAGTCTCATTGCCTACCATTCTAAAAATTAAAACCATCTACTTGGGTGGTGGCGGCGGCGCATTCCTTTATTCCCGGTTCTCAGCCTATTCTACAAGAGCTACTTCCAGGACTGGGTCCAAAGCCAGAGAGAAGAAAAGTTTGTGATTTACTTAACTTCATTATATGTGCAATGGTGTGAGGGTGTCAGATCACCCCGGAACTGCATTTACAATCACTTATGTGCTGCCATCTGGGTGCTGGGAATTGAACTCAGGACCTTTGGAAAAGCAGGCAATGCTCTTAACTGCTGAATCATCTCTCCAGCATTAAAGAATTTTTTATGGTTTATTTAACTTTATTTTACGTGCAGTGGCATGAATGTGTCAGATCATCCTGAAACTGGATTTACAGTCACTTATGTGCTGCTGCCATGTGGGTCTTGGGAATGGAACTCACTTCTTCAGGAAGAGCCACCAAGCTCTTCAATGGTGTTTTACAGATAGAAAATAAGAAAACAAGACAAAAACAAACAGATAGCCTGATCTTTAAAAGTGAGTTCCAGGACAGTCAGGACTATTACATGAAATTGCCTGAGTTCAAATCAGCAATTTCTCAATTCCAACAAGAATGTTTACAGAGAAGTCAAGAAAAAAAAAACCAACAAATCAGGTTGAATGAAGTGCCAGAGTCAAAGGCCTGCTCCACTACCTGCCAACCCTGGCTGTATTTTGAATCTCATATTTGGTTTCTCTCTCCACGCACATTGAGTTTAATACATGTGAAAGGCAGACTGAAGGAAACAATCAAGAAAAAGAGAAAACATGAGGAGTGGGACAAAATAGAGATCTAGAATGGGAGAGAGAGAGAGAGAGAGAGAGAGAGAGAGAGAGAGCATTCACTTCAGTCCTGTGAGAAAACCACCTCAGCCTCATTTATAAGTCTCATTGCCCACCATTCTAAAAATTAAAACCATCTAGCTGGGTGGTGGTGGCGGCGCATTCTTTTATTCCTGGTTCTCAGCCTATTCTACAAAAGCTACTTCCAGGACAGGCTCCAAAGCCAGAGAGAAGAAATGTTTGTGATTTACTTAATTTCATTACATGTGCAATGGTGTGAGGGTGTCAGATCACCCAGGAACAGCATTTACAATCACTTATGCGCTGCCATGTGGGTGCTGGGAATTGAACTGAGATATCTCTCCTGAAAATTGAACTCAGGACCTCTGGAAGAAGAGCCAGTTCTCTTAAACTCTGAGCTATTTCTTCAGCCCTTGTTTGTTTCTTTAATTTAGGAAAAAGAATACTGTATTATTTTAATGCATGAGCACTCTCTCTGCACCCACTTCCATTCACCAAGAGAGTGCACTAGATCTCCACCCTGTGGTTTCTGGTAATTTCAGAAATTCCATCTCTGCACTTCTGATACTTTCCTTGTCCATGAAGAGGACATGAATAACATTAAAAATCAAAATCCCCTGGCAGTATTTCTTTGCCAAATGCATGACAGTTCTATATGAGACCACCCCGTAGCATTGTTTTATTTCATTTATTTTGTGATTTCTGACTCTCTCGTACATTGAGTTTAACTTCAGATTTTATTTGTTTTTCTCAGTGTTCCCATGTCTATCCCCGTGAGTGCGTGTGTGAGAGTGTGTGCCTGTGTGCGTGTGTGCGTGTGTGTGTGTGTGTGTGTGTGTGTCTGTGTGTCTGTGTGTCTGTGTGTCTGTGTTTAGGTATATGTGGGGGGGATTACAATTCAAACTATTTTAGTGAAGGCCCTTTGCAGACAAGACAGCATGGCTGTTAACTTCACCAAGATGAAAGCTTTTAGAAGGCTGCCTTTGGTAACCACCATGAGAGCTGACCTCAACAAGATGGTAGACACCATGAGGCATATTTTCAAGGTCCATTTCTTTTTCTGTCTCCTAGCCTCTAGAGCACCATGATTTGAATGCAGTGTCTCCAGATTCTCCAGCTATACATGCAAAGAAAGATACCATAAACCTTTAGCCTCCTGTCTAGGGTGAGAGGATTCAAAAGAAAAGAAAAAAAAGAAAGGAAAAGAAAAGAAAAGAAAGGAAAAGAAACGAAATGTGAAAGACAGACTGAGGGGAAAAAATTCAAGAAAAACAGAGAAGTTCCCATGAGGAATGGGACAAAGCAAAGATCTAGAGCGAAAGAGAGAGAGTGAAAGAGAGGGAGAGAGAGAGGAAAGAGAGAGGAGAGAGAGAGAGAGAGAGAGAGAGAGAGAGAATTCCCTCAAACAAACAAAAAAAAAACCAAAAACAAAAAAAAAAAACACACCCTTACAGAACACCTGGCACACAGTGATCTCAGTCCTTTGAGAAAATTTATAAGTCCCATTGCCCACCATTGGAAAAAAAAATATCCATCTGGGTAATGGTGGCAGTGCATTTCTTTATTCTCAGTTCTCGGCCCTCAGATCAGGAGAGACAGAGGCAGGCAGATTGCTGTGAGTTTGAGGCTACCTTGTTTTGCAGTGTGAGTTTCAGGACAGGCAAATGACAGACACAGAGAAACCCTGTCTTGAAAAAGAAGTGTGTTTAGGAGGCAGAGGTAGAGGCAGAGGCAGCTAGATCTGTGTGAGTCTGAGGCCAGCCTTGTCTATAAAGTGAGTTCCAGGGCAAACAAGGATACACAGGGAACCCCAAGGTAGAAAAACCACTAATAATAATAATAATAATAATAATAATAATAATAATAATAATAATAATCTAAGAGCTCAATTCATTGACTTCAACCACAATTCAAAAATTAAAAAATAAAACAAAGAGTGTGTCTGATCAATCAGGAACAGTGAAAGGACTATGCGGGCCAAGGGGCTGCCACAATTATGACTTGTTAAGAGGGAGGAACTGGGGGGTGGGGGAGGGAGGGAGGGAGGCAACAAAGGCAGTTTCTTGCCACCTGAATGCCTTTCAAAGACATTTCACCATAACAACCACTTGCTTCCTTTCTTGGGGATCTTTTTCACAGTTGTGTTTGTACAGCCCCACACCCCACTTCTCAAACTAAAAGTCCAAGTGTGAGAAAACCAAAACAGTCATGGAAAAATTCCCACTTGGATACCTTTTCCAAAAACAACAGTAACAAAAATATGTATACCTAAGCAGACCGATCAAGTTGTAGCCTCACCCTTGACTGGTTCAGCAAGGAGTTCTGGCTGTTAGGAAGAGCTGGTGACCTTGAACTTTCCTAGTCTGTAAAATCTGGAGTCCCACGCCTACCCCGTGCCCTCAGGGGACAGGAGTGGAGGCCAGGGCCCCTGCCATGGGCGATCTCCTAGATCAGCTACAGGCTCTTATCCTTCCTGGGCCTGCTTAGAGAAAGACATGATGAGATGCAGAGAAAATTAAAACAGCCATGAAATGCTATGAAAAATTCCCACTTGGACATCATTTCCAGGAATATTGGCACAGTGAATTGATTGTTTGGAACATTTTCACTTCAGACAGAAAAAAATTTAAAAATGTCATTTTATTCTCAGACCCTTTACAGCTCCTGAGGAATGGGGTGCTGGGGTCACAGCAGACATGGCAGAGGATGTAACTAGGCCAGGGCTCCCTTCTCAACCACCAACCAGGCCCCCAGCACTGCCTTCCTTTGTTCCGTGGTTTTTTCATTTTCTTGCTTTTAATCTTCTGTCTTTCTTTTCTCTTTCTTTCTTTCTTTCTTTCTTTCTTTTTTTTTCTTTTGGTTCAACATGTATACATTTTTGTAATTTGGTATGGGGTCTTTTCTATACAACCTGTCTCCAATTCAAGGAGGGCCACCTGCCTCTGTCTCTTAGATGATAGAAGAAAAGGGGTGTACCACAGCAACCCAGCTTTGTGTTTCGTATGTTGTTCAATTAAATTCTTGTACATGTAGTTTAATTTCAATTTTGGTTTGTTTTGTTTTTCGAGACTGGGTTTCCCTGCATAACAGTCCTAGCTGTTCTTGGAACTAGCTCCTTTCTTGAAGCCCTGGCTGGCCTCTAACTCCCAGGGATTCACCTGCCTCTGCCTCCTGTGTGCTGGGAATAAAGGCATGAGACACCACTGCCCGGCCAATTTCAAATTCTATTTAAATCTCTCGATGTGCCTTCTGTATGTGGGGGAGACAGGGAAGGTGTCATATTTTAAAACATTTTCATAACTGCACTTAGCACTGCACTCTTTTACATTTTATTTTACTTTAAATTGAGACAGTATTTCTAGTTCTGTGGGACTTAATTTAAATTAAGTGTGTGTGTGTGTGTGTGTGTGTGTGTGTGTGTGTGTGTGTGTAGATAGGGTGGCTTTTGACCTCAACAGATGAAGGCATTTAAGGGCACTGGCTCCATATTTGACAGAGGCAGGATCTCTGGGAGTTTTAGGCCAGCCTGGTCTACAAGAAAGGAGCTAGTTCCGAGAAAAGTCTCCAAAGCAACAGAGAAACCCTGTCTTGTAAAGCAAAACACAAAACCAAACAAAAAAATAAATAAAATGAGAGAGAGAGAGAGAGAGAGAGAGAGAGAGAGAGAGAGAGAATGTGAACTTACAGATAGGAACCAAGAAAAAAAAAACAGAATGTCACCAAGAAGACAGCCTGGTCTGTAAAATGAGTTCCAGGACAGCTAGGGCTGTTATACAGAGAAACCATGCCTCAAAAATTAATAAAAGAAGGAAAGAAGGAAAGAAAGAAAGAAAGAAAGAAAGAAAGAAAGAAAAGAAAGAAAAGAAAAGAAAACAAAGGCAGTTTTTATTTTTTTTTCTCTTTTTATGCCAGGTCATTTATTTTAATTTTAGTTTTTCTTTTAAGATTGTATTTGCAGCAGCAGTGTTCAGAAAGAAGTGCTGGACCATGTAGTGTAATAGTTTGTCTGAAACATAAATAAAAAGACAGGTCCTGTCTCAAAAAAAAAAATCCAGTTAAAACGTGAAATAAAACAAAGAAGGGGCTTTTGGTTTTGTTTTGCTTTGTTTTTTTCTAAGGAACCTGAAAATGACTAAATTCAACAATTTTTCAACTTCAGCAAGAAGGTAGTCTTTCCCAGCTCCAACAAGAGTGCAGTAAATAGGCATTTCTAGGCCCTGTCAACAGAAGAGGGCACTTGATTCCCACCACGTGGTTTCTGGAAATTGTTTATGGGGTGGCTTTTGAACTCAATAAGATGAAAACATTCAAAGGGAAGGGTTCCATATCTGGAAGAGGCTGGTGGATCTCTGGGATAGTTTTGAGGCCAGCCTCAAACTAGTTCCAAAGACAGGATCCAAAGCAACAGAGAAACCCTGCCTCGACTCAAAAATCAAAACAAAAACATAAACAAAAAATAAATAAAACATAAAATAAAAAAAACAGCTCACAAATCACAATCCCAGAGAACCTAGACAACAACGAGGACCCTAAGAGAGACATATATAGATCTAATCTACACGAGTAGTAGAAAAAGACAAGATCTCCTTGGAGCATGGGAACCTTGGGAGGGGGTTGAAGAGGAGAGGAGAGGCAGGGAGGGGAAGCAGAGAAAAATGTTGGGCTTAACAAAAATAAATAAAAGAAACAAGTAAAGCCAGGTGGTGGTGGTGGTACATGCTTTTAATCCCAGCACTCAGGAGGCAGAGGCAGGTGAATCTTTGTGAGTTTGAGGCCAGCCTGGTCTACAAGAGTTAGTTCCAGCCCAGGCTCCAAAGCTACAGAGAAACCCTGTCTTGAAAAACCAAAAATAAATGAATAAATAAATAAAATAGGCATGGATTTAAAAAAAAACTCAAATGCAAACTAAGTAGAAAGAAATACTTTCAGTATGCCATTCAACAATTAGGGAAACCTATTATCCCAGCACTTAGGAGACACAGGAAGAAGAACATCAGTGAGTTAAAATCCAGACTCGTCTTCCAAGTTAGAACACGAGACTCGTGCACTGTCTCATAGGTCCAACACTCCCATGGTCAAGTTTCTCGAAACAAGGAGACAGTTTATAATGTCTGCTTCTTTCCTTTCTTCCTTCCCTCCTTCCTTCTTTTTTTTTTTTTTTTTTTTTTTTGGTTTAACTTCTATATACGTTTTAGATTTGGAATGAGGGCCTCTCTATGAAGCCTGGGAATTCACAAGAGACCTGCCTCTGTCTCTTGGATGACAGAATGAAAGGTCTGCACCACCACAACCTGGCTCAGCGTTTAGTATCTCGTTCTGTTAATTTCTTGTACATTAAGTTTAATTTCAAATTTTGTTCGTATCTCTTGGTCTGCACCAAGTGTGTCCCTGTGGGGGGTGGGGCAGGGAAGGTATCCGATTTCAGAACACTTTATTTTACTTAGATTCGAGACAGTCTTTGCAATTGTGTAGGACTAAGTTTAATTTCAAATTTTTAAAGAATATTTTTATGATTTATTTAACTTTATTTTACATGCAGTGGCGTGAAACTGGATTTACAATCACTTATGAGCTGCTGCCATGTCGGGGGTAGGTCTCAGGAGCACAAGAACTGAAATCTCTGATGTCTTCCCTGTCACCAGAAGAGGGCACTAGATCCCCACCATGTGGTTTCTGGAAATTCCAGAAATTCCATCTCTTCAGTTCTGATTGTTTTCATTGTTCTGCCTGCATGCCTGCACTTAGTGAGAGAGTGGGCACCACCCACCCTGCTTCTCTGTGTGTCTATGCCTGTCACATCCTGGATAGCCAGAGTGCCCGCCACCTATGCCTGTCTAAGATGTAGCCGGCAGCCCTGGTTGTGGCTGGGGGAAAGGGTGAGAGTGGTTCCCCTGGAGGGCCCTGGGCAGAGGCTCTGCGGATTCCCTGCAAGAGGCCTCACTGCTTCAGGTACAGCTGTGACCAGGTCTGAATCCAGGACAGACTCCAAAGCCAGAGAGAATCCCTGTCTCACAAAACAAATAAAAAAAAAAATAAGTAAACTAATAGATAAATTGATAGCCAGGTAGAGACTCAGAGAGATGATAAAACACCTCAGAGATCAGGGAGCCCAAGGCAGGCAGGTCACTGCGAGTTTAAGGCTACCTTGTTCTGCAGACTGAGATTTCAGGACAGGCAAAATGACACAGACAAAGTCTGTTTTTATTTATTTATTTATTTATTTTTAAAAAAGGTGTTTAGAGCATGCCTTCAATCCCTGCACTAGGGCAGAGACAGCTGGATCTCTGTGAGTCTGAGGCCAGCCTTGTCTACAAAGTAAGTTCCAGGGGCATACAAGGATACACAAGGAAACCCTAAGTTGAAAAACCACAAATAAACCAACAGATAAACAGAAAATAACAATAAAAATATTTGAGAGTTCAAATAATTGACTTCATCCACAATATAAAATTATAGAAATCAAAATATCAAACGCACTTGAACACATTGACACAGGAGACCGCTTCCTAAATATAACCCCAGTAGCACAGACACCGAGAGAAACAAAATGAATACATGAGACCTCCTGACACTGAAAAGCTTCTGTAAAGCAAACGACATGGCCTACAAGGCAATACGACGGCCTACACAATGGGAAAAGATCTTCACTAACCCCACATCAGACAGAGGTCTGGTCTCCACAATATACAAAAAACTCAAGAAATTGTCATCTAAAGAACAAAGAATCCAATTGACAAAATGGAGTACAGACCTAAACAGAGAACTCTCAACAGAGGAATCTAAAATGGCTGACAGACACTTAAGAAAATGTTCAACATCCTTCGTCATCAGAGAAATGTACATCAAAAGGAGTTTCTAGGACCAAGGAGACAGTTCATAATGTCTCCTCCTTCCTTCCTTCCTTCCTTCCTTCCTTATTTTTTTTTTTGGTTGAACTTTTATGTATATATATATATATGTATATGTATATATATATATATATATATATTTTAAATTTGGGGTGGGGGCCTCTCTACAAAGCATGGGATTTCACAGAGGTCCACCTGCCTCTGTCTCTTGGATGAAAGAATGAAAGGAGTGCATCCCCACACCCCGGCTCAGTGTTCAGTATCTCGTTCTGTTAATTTCTTGTACACTTAGTTTAATTTCAAATTTTGTTCGTCTCCCTTGGTCTGCACCAAGTGTGTCCCTGTGGGGGGTGTGGCAGGGAAGGTGTCCTATTCCAGAACATTTTATTTTACTTTGCTTTGAGACAGTCTTTCCAGTTGTGTAGAACTTAGCTTAATTTCAAATTTTTAAAAAAAAAAATTTTAATTTTTTTTAATATTTATTTATTTTTATGTATACAATATTCTGTCTCTGTGTATGCCTGAAGGCCAGAAGAGGGATCCAGACCTCATTACAGATGGTTGCGAGCCAGCATGTGGTTGCTGGGAATTGAACTCAGGACATTTGGAAGAGCAGGCAATGCTCTTAAGCGCTGAGCCATCTCTCCAGCCCTAAGGACGTTTTTATGGTTTATTTAACTTTATTTTATGTGCAGTGGCATGAATGTGTCAAATCATCCAGAAACTGGATTTACAGTCACGTATTTATTTACTGCCATGTGGGTCCTGGGAATTGATCCCACTTCTTCAGGAGGAGCCACCAAGCCATTTCACCAGGCCTTCCTTTAATTTAACAAATTTATTTGTGTGTCTCTAGGTGTGCCTCTCTCTCTCTCCCCCCCCCGTGTGTGTGTGTGTGTGTGTGTGTGTGTGTGTGTGTGTGTGTGAGAGAGAGAGAGAGAGAGAGACTCTGTGTGTCTGTGGGGTGGCCTTTGACTTTACCAAGGTGAACACATTCAAGAGAAGAAATGGTGATTTACAGATAGAACATAAAAAAACAAAAGGGCTGGAGAGATGGCTCAGTGGTTAAGAGCATTGCCTGCTCTTCCAAAGGTCCTGAGTTCAATTCCCGGCAACCACATGGTGGCTCACAACCACCTGTAATGAGGTCTGGTGCCCTCTTCTGGCCTGCAGACATACACACAGACAGAATGTTGTACATAATAAATAAATAAATCTTTAAAAAAAAAAAAAAAAACAAAAAAACAAAAAACAAAAAACAAAATCTAACAGATAGCCTGATCTTTAAAAGTGAGTTCCAGGACAGCCGAGGCAAGGCTATTACCTGAAATTGACTGAATTCATATCAGCAATTTCTCAACTCCAACAAGAATGTTTACAGAGAAGTCAAAAAAAAAAAAAATCAAATCATGTTGAATGAAGTGCCAGAATCAAAGGCCTGCTCCACTACCTGCCAACCCTGGCTGTATTTTGAATCTCATATTTGATTTCTCTCTCCACATACATTGAGTTTAATACATGTAAAAGGCAGACTGAAGAAAACAATCAAGAAAAACAGAAAACAATGAGGGAGAGAGAGAGAGAGAGAGAGAGAGAGAGAGAGAGAGAGAGAGAATGTGGATTTACAGATAGGAAATAAGAAAAAAAACAGAATGTCACAAAGAAGACAGCCTGGTCTGTCAAGTGAGTTTCAGGACAGCTAGGGCTGTTAGGCAGAGAAACCGTGCCTAAAAAATAATAAAAGAAGAAAGGAAAGAATGCAAGAAAGCAAGCAAGAGAGAGAGAAAGAAAGAAAGGAAGGAAGGAAGGAAGGAAGGAAGGAAGAGGAAAAAGGGAAAAAAGAAAGAAAGGGAAAAAACTCTGGGAGTTTTAGGCCAGCCTGGTCTACAAGAAAGGAGTTAGTTCCAAGAACGGTCCCCAAAGCAACAGAGAAACCCTGTCTTGTAAAGCAAAACACAAAACCAAACAAAAAGATAAATAAAATATGAGAGAGAGAGAGAGAGAGAGAGAGAGAGAGAGAGAGAGAGAGAAGAAATGTGAATTTACAGATAGGAAACAAGGAAAAAATAAAACAGAATGTCACCAAGAAGACAACCTGGTCTGTAAAGTGAGTTCCAGAACAGCTAGGGCTGTTATACAGAGAAACTATGCCTCAAAAATTAATAAAAGAAGGAAAGAAAACAAAAAAGAAAGAAAGAAAGAGAGAGAGAAAGAAAAGAAAAGAAAAGAAAAGAAAGACAGTTTTTTTTTTCTTTTTTTCCTTTTAATGCCAGGTCATTCATTTTAATTGTACTTTTTCTTTTAAGATTTTATTTGCAGCAGCAGTATTCAGAAAGAAGTGCTGGACCATGTAGTGTAATATTTTGTCTGAAACATAAATAAAAAGACAGGTCCTGTCTCAAAAAAAAAAATCAAGTTAAAATGTGAAATAAAACAAAGAAGGGGATTTTTGTTTCGTTTTGTTTTGTTTTTCTAACAAACCTGAAAATGACTGAATTCAACAATTTTCCAACTTCAGCAAGAAGGTAGTTTTTCCCAGCTCCAACAAGAGAGCAACAAATATGCATGTCTAGGCCCTGTCACCAGAAGAGGTCATTAGATTCCCACCATGTGGTTTCTGGAAATTGTTTATGGGGTGGCTTTTGAACTCAACAAGATGAAAGCATTCAAAAGGAAGGTATTCGTATTTGGAAGAGGCACGTGGATCTCTGGGATTTTGAGGCCAGCCTCAAACTAGTTCCAAAGACAGGATCCAAAGCAACAGAGAAACCCTGCCTTGACTCAAAAATCAAAACAAAAACACAAACAAACAAAAAAATAAAACATAAAATAAAAAAAAAAACAGCTGGCAAATCACAATCCCAGAGAACCTAGACAACAACGAGGACCCTAAGAGAGACATATATAGATCTAATCTACATGAGTAGTAGAAAAAGACAAGATCTCCTTGGAGCATGGGAACCTTGGGAGGGGGTTGAAGAGGAGAGGAGAGGCAGGGAGGGGGAGCAGAGACAAATGTAGAGCTTAACAAAAATAAATAAAAGAAACAAGTAAAGCCAGGTGGTGGTGGTACACGCCTTTAATCCCAGCACTCAGGAGGCAGAGGCAGGTGAATCTTTGTGAGTTTGAGGCCAGCCTGGTCTACAAGAGTTAGTTCCAGCCCAGGCTCCAAAGCTACAGAGAAACCCTGTCTTGAAAAACCAAAAATAAATGAATAAATAAATAAAATAGGCATGGATTTTAAAAAACTCAAATGCAAACTCAGTAGAAAGAAATACTTTCAGTATGCCATTCCAGAATTAGGGAAACCTATTATCCTAGCACTTAGGAGACACAGGAAGAAGAACATCAGTGAGTTAAAATGCAGACTCATCTACCAAGTTAGAACACGAGACTCGTGCACTGTCTCATAGGTCCAACACTCCCATGGTCAAGTTTCTCGAAACAAGGAGACGGTTCATAATGTCTGCTTCTTTCCTTTCTTCCTTCCCTCCCTCCTTCCTTCCTTCCTTCCTTCTTTCTTGTTTTTTTGTTTAACTTTTATATACGTTTTAAATTTGGAATGAGGGCCTCTCTATGAAGCCTGGGATTCACAGAGGAACACCTGCCTCTGTCTCTTGGATGATAGAATGAAAGGTCTGCACCACCACACCCTGGCTCAGCATTTAGTATCTCGTTCTGTTAATTTCTTGTACATGACGCTTTATTTCAAATTTTGTTTGTATCTCTTGGTCTGCACCAAATATGTCCCTGTGGGGGGTGGGGCACGGAAGGTATCCGATTTCAGAACACTTTACTTTACTTAGATTCGAGACAGTCTTTCCAGTTGTGTAGAACTAAGTTTAATTTTCAATTTTTAAAAAATATTTTTATGATGTATTTAACTTTATTTTACATGCAGCGGCGTGAAACTGGAGTTACAATCACTTATGAGCTGCTGCCATGTCGGGGGTAGGTCTCAGGAGCAGAAGAACCCAAATCTCTGATGTCTTCCCTGTCACCAGAAGAGGGCACTAGATCCCCACCATGTGGTTTCTGGAAATTCTCTGCAGTTCTGATTGTTTTCATTGTTCTTCCTGCATGCCTGCACTTAGTGAGAGAGTGGGCATCACTCTTCCCTGCTTCTCTGCGTGTCTGTGCCTGTCACTTCCTGGATAGCCAGAGTGCCCGCCACCTATGCCTGCCTGAGATGTAGCCGGCAGCCCTGGCTGGGGCTGGGGGAAAGGGAGAGAGTTTTTTTAAACTCTGTTTTTAAAAAAAAAGTGTTCAGTGCATGCTTTTAATCCCTGCACTAGGGGCCAGAGGCAGATGGATCTCTGTGAGTCTGAGGCCAGTCTTGTCTACAAAGTGAGTTCCAGGGCATACAAGGATACACAAAGAAACCCTAGGTTGAAAAACCACAAATAAACTAACAGATAAACAGATAATAACAATAAAAACATTTGAGAGTTCAAATAATTGACTTCATCCTCAATAAAAATTATAGAAATCAAAATATCAAATGCACTTGAACGCATTGGCACAGGAGACCGCTTCCTAAATATAACCCCAGTAGCACAGACACTGAGAGAAACAAAATGAATACATGAGACCTCCTGACAATGAAAAGCCTCTGTAAAGCAAAGGACATGGCCAACAAGACAAAACAAGGGCCTACACAATGGGAAAAGATCTTCACTAACCCCACATCAGACAGAGGTCTGGTCTCCACAATATACAAAGAACTCAAGAAAATGGTCATCTAAAGAACAAAGAATCCAATTGACAAAATGGAGTACAGACCTAAACAGAGAACTCTCAACAGAGGAATCTAAAATGGCTGACAGACACTGAGAAAATGTTCAACATCCTTCGTCATCAGAGAAATGTACATCAAAAGGAGTTTCTAGGACCAAGGAGACAGTTCCTAATGTCTCCTCTTTCCTTCCTTCCTTCCTTCCTTATTGATTTTTTTTTGGTTGAACTTATATATATATTTTATTTGAGATGTGGGCCTCTCTACAAAGCCTGGGAAATCACAGAGGTCCACCTGCCTCTGTCTCTTGGATGATAGAAAGAAAGGTGTGCACCACCACAACCCAGCTCAATGTTTAGTATCTCATTCTGTTAATTTCTTGTATATTTAATTTAATTTCACATTATGTTCATCTCTCTAGGTTTGCACCAAGTGTTTCCCTGTGTGGGGTGGGGCATGGAAGGTGTCCTATTTAAAAACATTTTATTTTACTTTGCTTTGAGACAGTCTTTCCAGTTGTGTAGATCTTAGTTTAATTTCAAATTTTTAAAGAATTTTTAATGATTTATTTAACTCTATTTTACATGCAGTGGTACGAATGTGTCAGATCATCCAGAAACTGGCTTTACAATCACTTATGAGCTACTGCTATGTGTGCCCGGGGAATTGAACCCACTTCTTCAGAAAAAGCCACCGCACACACCGAACCATCTCTCCAGACCTTTAATTTCACAAATGTATTTGTGTGTCTCTGGCTGTGCCTGTGTGTGTGGGGGGGGGGATCACAATTCAAAACATTTTAGTGAAGGCCCTTTGCAGACAAGACAGGAAGATACAGGACACCATGCACCATATTTTCAAGGTCCATTTTGTTTTCTGTCTCCTAGCCTCTAGAGGACCATGATTTGAATTCAGTGTCTCCAGATTCTCCAACTTGTGACAATACACTATACATGCAAATAAAGATATCATAAACCTTTAGCTTCCTGTCTAGGGTGAGAGAGTTCAAAAAGAAGAAAAGAAAAACTGTGGAAGACAGACTGAGGGGAAACAAATCAAGAAAAACAGAGAAGTTCCTGTGAGGAATGAGACAAAGTAGAGATCTAGAATGAGAGGGGGGGAGGGAGAGAGAATTCCCTGAAACAAATGAAAACATACCCTTACAGAACTCCTGGCACACAGTGAACTCAGTCCTTTGAGGAAATGTATAGGTCTCATTGCCCACCATTGGAAAAGAAATCTAGCTGGGTAATGGTGGCAGCGCCTTTCTTTATTCCCAGTTCTCAGTCCTCAGAGATCAGGGTGGCAGAGGCAGGCAAATCACTGTGAGTGTGAGGCTACCTTGTTGTGCAGTGTGAGTTTCAGGACAGATAAAGTGACACAGAGAAGAAACCCTGTCTTAAAAAACTGTGTGTTTAGTTCAGGCCTTTAATTCTGACGCTAGGAGGCAGAGGCAGAGGCAGAGGCAGAGGCAGAGGCAGAGGCAGAGGCAGAGGCAGAGGCAGCTGGATCTCTGTAAGTCTGAGGCCAGCCTTGTCTACAAAGTGAGTTCCAGGGCAAACAAGGATACACAGGGAACCCCAATGTAGGAAAACGACGGATAAAAAACAAATAAACAGATAATAATAATAACAACGGCAACAAAAATATCTGAGAGCTCAATTAATTGACTTCACTCACAATTCAAAAATAATAAAATAAGAATTAAAAATAAAATCAAATGCACTTGAACGCACTGGCACAGGAAACCACTTCCTCAATACAACCCAAGTAACACAGACACTGAGAGAAATAAAATTAATAAATGAGACCTCCTGACACTGAAAAGCTTCTGTAAAGCAAAGGACATGGTCAACAAGACAAAACGACGGCCTACAGAATGGGAAAAGATCTTCACTAACCCCACATCAGACAGAGGACTGATATCCAAAATACAGAAAGAACTCAAGAAATTGGTCATCTAAAGAACAAATAATACAATTTACGAAATGGAGTACTACCTAAACAGAGAACTCTCAACAGAGGAATCTAAAATAGCTGAAAGCCACTTAAATGTTGGGTCGGGGGTGGGGGTGGGTCATGCAACGATGGGAACACCACAAAGTCTAATAAACCAGAAGCAAACTTTATTCCAGAAACCAGATCCTAGGAAAACCAGAAGCAAATTTAAAAATAAAAAAAAAAAACAAATAAGCACTGTGGGGCACAAAAGCTTATCAGTTAGCTGAGACCACAGGCAGAGTTTGGCCTTCTGACACTGTGGCAAAAGGCTGGTTTCTGAAACCAATTTTTATAGTAGTATAGTGAGTGTGTGTGTGTGTGTAAGTGTGTGTGTGTGTGTGTGTGTGTGTGTAATATATATATTACATCATGCATTAGCTCTGAATAAAGGAATTTTTACGATCTTGCCCTGACCTGTGGGTCAGTCAATATTAGACCCTAAGGAGGGGGAGTGAGTTTTAACATCAATAGGTAACTAGACAGCTCTCATGAAATATGTTTCAGAGTAGATTTCTTCACCAAATACATGATAGTCCTGTATGAGACCATGCCATAGCATGGTTTTTATTTCATTTTTTTTTTTTTAAAAAAAAGGTCTCATTGCCCACCATTGGAAAAAAAATCCAGCTGGGTAACGGTGGCAGCACATTTCTTTATTTTATTTCTTTAATTCCAGCACTAGGAGGCAGAGGTAGAGGCAGGGGCAGCTGGATCTCTGTGAGTCTGAGGCCAGCCTTGTCTACAAAGTGAGTTCCAGGGCAAACAAGGATACACAGGGAACCCCTATCTAGAAAAACCACAAATAAACTAATAATAATAATAATCTAAGAGCTCAATTCATTGACTTCAACCCCAATTCAAAAATTAAAAAATAAAACAAAGAGTGTGTCTGATCGATCACAATCAGTGAAAGGACTATGTGGGCCAAGGGGCTGCCACAATTAAGGGAGGAACTGGGTGGGAGGAGGGAGGCAACAAGGGCTTTTCCCTGCCACCTAATCTCCTTTCAAAGACTTTTCACCATGGCAACCATTTGCTTGCTTGCTTGGAGTTCTTTTCCAGTTGTTGGGTTTGTCCAACCCCACCCCCACTTCTCAAACTAAATGCGGAGTTGGAGAAAATTGAAACAGCCATGGAAAAATTCCCACTTGGATACCTGGTCCTGCCCTTGTCCTTGCAAAAACAACAAGAACGAGAACCAAAATATGCATATCTAAGCAGACCAGTCAAGCTGTAGCCTCACCCTTGACTGGTTTAGGAAGGGCTGGTGACCTTGAACTTTTGAAATGAGTCTGTAAA
The DNA here is from genome assembly GCF_982192425.1 of Myodes glareolus. Lineage (NCBI taxonomy): Eukaryota > Metazoa > Chordata > Mammalia > Rodentia > Cricetidae > Myodes > Myodes glareolus. The sequence continues at coordinate 8,814 of NC_142040.1, read as the reverse complement.
ATTTGGAGTCCCATGCCTGCCAGGTGCCCTCAGGGGACAGGCGTGGAGGCCAGGGCCCCTGCCATGGGAGATCTGCTAGATCAGCTACAGGCTCTTATGGTTCCTGGGCCTGCTTAGAGAAAGACATGAGATGCAGAGAACATTAAAACAGTCATGAAATACTATGAAAAATTCCCACTTGGCCATCATTTTCAGGAATATTGACACAGTGAATTGTTTGTCTGGAGCAATTTCACTTTAGACAGAAAGCAATAAAAAATGTCATTTTATTCTCAGACCCTTTACAGCTCCTGAGGAATGTGGTGCCGGGGTCACAGCAGACATGGCAGAGGATGTCACTAGGCCAGGGCTCCCTTCTCAACCACCAACCAGGCCCCCTGCACTGCCTTCCTTTGTTCTTTTGTTTCTTCATTTTTTTTCTATCTTCTGTCTTTCTTTCTTTCCTTTCTCGTTCTTTTTTTTTTCTTTATTCTCTTATTTCAACATGTATACATTTTTGTTATTTGGTACAGGGTCTTTTCTACACAACTGGGCTCCAATTCAAGGAGGGCCACCTGCCTCTGTCTCTTAGATGTTAGGATAAAAGGTGTGCACCACAACAACCCAGCTTTGTTTCTAGTATGTTGTTCTATTAATTTCTTGTACATGTAGTTTAATTTCAATTTTTTTGTTTCGTTTTTTGAGATGGGGTTTCCCTGCATAACAGTCCTAGCTGTTCTTGGAACTAGCTCCTTTCTTGAAGCCCTGGCTGGCCTCTAACTCCCAGGGATTCACCTGCCTCTGCCTCCTGTGTGCTGGGAATAAAGGCGTGCGACACCACTGCCCGGCCAATTTCAAATTCTATTTAAATCTCTTGATGTGCCTCCTGTATATGGGGGAGACAGGGAAGAAGTCACATTTTAAAACATCTTCATAACTCTACTTAGCACTGCACTCTTTTACATTTTATTTTACTTTTAATTGAGAGAGTACTTCCAGCTGTGTGGGACTTAATTTAACTTAATTTAAAAGTTTATCTATGTGTCTGTGGGTGTGCCTGTGCCTGGGTTTTTGTTTGGCTTGTGTTTGGTTTGTGTGGTGTGTGTGTGTGTGTGTGTGTGTGTGTGTGTGTGTGTGTGTGTGTGTGTAAAGGTGGGGTGGCTTTTGACCTGACCAGATGAAGGCATTCAAAAGCACTGGCTCCATATCTGCCAGAGGCAGGATCTCTGGGAGGTTTAGGCCAGCCTGGTCTTCAAGAAAAGAGCTAGTTTCAAAAATAGTCTCCAAAGCAACAGAGAAACCCTGTCCTGTAAAGCAAAACACAAAACCAAACAAAAAATAAATAAAATGAGGGGAGATGGAGAGATGGCTCAAAGGTCCTGAGTTCAATTCCCAGGAACCACATGGTGGCTCACAACCATCTGTAATGAGGTCTGGTTTCCTCTTTTGGTCTGCAGGCGTCCACACAGACAGAATATTCTATACATAACAAACAAACAAACAAATATATAAATAAATGAGAGGGAGAGGGAGAGGGAGAGGGAGAGGGAGAGGGAGAGAGAGAGAGAGAGAGAGAGAGAGAAGAAATGTGGATATACAGATAGGTAACAAGAACAAAAACAGAATGTCACCAAGAAGATAACTTGGTCTATTATGTGAATTCCAGGACAGCTAGGGAACTGAGAAACCATGCCTCAAAAAATAATAAAAGATGAAAAGAAAAAAACATAAAGAGAGAGAGAGAGAGAGAGAAAAGAAAAGAAAAGAAAAGAAAAAAGACAGTTTTTTTTCTTTTCTCTTTTTTAATGCCAGTTTTAGTTTTTCTTATAAGACTGTATTTGCAGCAGCAGTGTTCAGAAAGAAGTCCTGGACCATATAGTGAAATAGTTTGTCTGAAGCATAAATAAAAAGACAGGTCCTGTCTCAAAAAAATCCAGTTAAAATGTGAAATAAAACAAAGAAGGGGCTTTTTGTTTTGTTTTGTTTTTTCTGAGAAACCCGAAAATGACTGAATTCAACAATCTTCCAACTTCAGCAAGAAGGTAGTGTTTCCCAGCTCCAACAAGAGAGCAGCAAATAGGCATTTCTAGGCCCTGTCAACAGAAGAGGGCACTAGATTCCCACCATGTGGTTTCTGGAAATTGTTTATGGGGCAGCTTTTGAACTCAACAAGATGAAAGCATTCAAAGGGAAGGGTTCCATGTCTGGAAGAGGCAGGTGGATCTCTGTGATTTTGAGGCCAGCCTCAAACTAGTTCCAAAGACAGGCTCCAAAGCAACAAAGAAACCCTGCCTCGGCTCTAAAATCAAAACAAAAACACAAGCAAAAATAAATAAGTCATAAATTAAATGAGAGAGAGAGAGAGAGGAGAGAGAGAGAGCAGCCTGGCTTATATAGTGAGTTAAAAGTATTATACAGAGAAACCCTGCACCAAAAATACTTTAATTTTTTATTTATTATTTTCTTTTTCTATTTCATTTTATTTTTTTCTAAAATTACAGCAGTAGCAGCAGCAGCAGGATATTTTGGGTAGCTGACTACTTTCATGGAAGTCTTCAGAAAGAAGTCCTGGGCCGTGTAGTGAGATAGATTGTCTGGAACACAAATAAAAAGCCAATTCCTGTGTCAAAAAAGCAACAACAACAAAAAATCAAGTTACAATGTGAAATAATAAAATAAAGGGTTTTTTTGTTTTGTTTTTTTATTTTTTTCTTGCAATCTAACCTGAAAATGAGTGAATTCAAGTCAACAACTTTCAATTTCCCAACTCCAACAAGAATGTTTATAGGAAAGGCAGCAGATATTCACATCAAAGAAGTCCAGTGGAGCTGTAGCCACACCCTTTAATGTTTGTGTCACAAGGACACGGAGTTAGAAAGGATCTTGATCTTGAACATGAGATCTGAAAACTCAAAACAGCAATCAAACACCAACCAAGTAGGAAGAAATGACACAGAGGCAGTAAGATGTCAGTGAGTTCAAGGCCAGCCTCATCTTGCAAGGACTTTCCAGCACTGTTACATAGAAAAAGCCTGCCTCACAAAACAAAACGCACGCACACACACACACACACACACACACACACACACACACACACACACACACGAGAATTAGGAAAGTGTTCCTGAAAGACCACAAACCTTCTAGATGACACTTAATAACAATCAAAGGTGAAATATAAAATGGAGAGAAATTCTTTGATGAAATCCAACCTGCTTTCTTGGTCAAAGCTGTACAGCCAATAGAACTAGAGGGAGCATGTGTCCCTCTCTCAATTAAAAAAAAATGGCTAGAATCTCACATGATCGTAAAAGATGAAAATCTTACGGCAGACATCATCCAACCTCAAGTGAGACAAACTTGAAACAATGCAACAGGAGACAGACAGTTGCCCAATGAACTCTGGCTATTCTCCTGGGGAAGTTGTGCCCCTGCCTGAGGACTTTAGAACAACTAAAATCCCTCTTATCCTTGTTCTGTTTTTCCGTCGCCCCCCCCCCAACCTCAGAGGACACCTGGATATTTGAAAGGATTTGGTTTTATTTCATTTAAGTAGAAGGTTCCTCGGACATAACTCTGAAAACACTAAAACGGAATAGCCAGTTTCTATTCAGTTCAGTTCAGTTTTCTATCAAAACCTCCTGCCTGGCATGTCTCTGTCTTTGTTGAGTTCCTGTTCTCACAGCAGACAAGAAACAGCTGGCAGTGGCAGCCATCCATAACTCTAATTTCAGCAGAACCTCCCTTGCCCCGATCTTGTTTCTCTGTTCTGTCCTCAAATGTGTGGGGTCTCTGAGCGGGCACCGACTTGCCACACACATCCTTTCTTTCCTTTAAGGTGGGGCACAGAAGAGGTTAACTGAGGTACTGTGTCACAGTTCAGACTCCTGGAAAGGAAACCTCAGCTTTCACTCAGTCAGTTCAGGGAGAAATAGTTGCAAGGAGATAAAAAGCCCATGCCTCATGACATCAGCAGTCCCTTCTCTGGAAATTCTACCGTATCCCGGGGAGCTCTCAGAATCTTGTGATGTCACTTGTGTCCTAGAAACGCCAACGGCCCTCAAGACACACTCTTTCAGTGCCTGTAAGACTCCTCGCTTCTAGACATGTCGTCTAGACTGATGAGTCTACTTGGGAGAGAGAATGGAGATCATGAGGAGGCCAGAGTGAGGGAAGAAGAAAGCTGGCCCCAGATCTCACAGGGAACCATGGAGAAATCAGTGGTCCTGGGAAGAGAAAGTGAGTTAGTTAGTTCCCCACTAGCAGGGACTAGAGAGATTGCTGGATGTGATGGCCTTGAGCCTTCCAGGGCTAGGGTTCAGGAACTGGGGGGGGGGGCAGTTTCTGGGATGTTTCTCTGCGTCCCTAAAGGGCCAACGCACATCCAAGATGCATGATAGTTGATTTGACAAAGTCAGGAATTGACAAGCATGTAGCCTTTTGCTGGAGACGCTCTTCATTCACACTGAATGTGGAAGGGATCAGTGAGATTTCAATACCGGCACTGCACATCACCCCCCACCCCCAGCTCCTTTTTGTTGTGTACCAGTCGTAATAGGAAAAGGGGAGTCGTGCTCCGCCAAAGCCTGATTTTACCACGCTTTATATCACAGCCATTATTAGCAGGGTTGAAGCATCAACCTAAGATTTCTGGCATCCCAGTTATGAATGACACCCTGGTCTCCAGTTCAGTCTGAGAGCTCTTTAGAGCCAATGGATGAGAGAGTGGGACGAGATTGCAATTTTTTTTCTTGCTTCTTCTTTTCTCTTTTTCCTTTCTTTTCTTTTTCTGTGTTGTTTTGTTTTGTTTTTGAAGAAAGGGTTTCTCTGTGTATCTTGGGCCATCCTAAAACTCATTCTGTAAATCATGCCATCCTTGAACTCACAAAGATCTGTCTGCCTCTGCCTCCCTGGAGTGCTGGGATGAAAGGCATGCCCCCACCACCACACACCACAGCCCGGCTGAGACTGCAATTTCTGTGAGTGGATTTCATATCTGTGAGTGGTTTTCATATCTGTGAGTTTAAGGAAAGCCCTTCATCCTTCCTTAAACTTGAGTGCAGGAATAATCCATCCCTCACTCTTCATGGGAGCGAGTGTCTGCTCTTGTATTGAGGGCTCCCCTGGGTGAACCCCAGTTCTCAGCATCTCTAGCCCAACCTGTCACACGTTGATCACACATTTGAAAACTTGGGGGTAATTTTCATCAACTATGGGACTCACTTTGTTCTGACAGGACACACACTCACAATCTCTCATCACACACACATAGTGTAACAACTTTGTGGTTCCTCCATCATGTGCTTATTGCTGTCAGGGAACTGAAAGCCCACCAGCCAGCCTGCACCATCTTTCCTTGTTTCTCGGTTTGTTTATATATTCTCTCTCTCTCTGTTTATTTAAAAAAATATTTATTTTTATCTTATGTGCATTTGTGTTTTGATCATGGCTCTCAGGTCCCTGGAACTGGGATTACAGACAGCTGTGAGCTGCCATGTGGATGTGGATACTGGGAATTGAACCCAGGTCCTCTGGAAGAGCAGTCAGTGTTTAACCAGGAAACTATCTCTGCAGCCCGACATGGAGCATCTCTCTACATAGTCCTGCCTGGAAAACATGACCTTCAGAGTTCACAGAGTTCACTTTGCCCCCTGAGTAAAGGTGTTGTGCTTTCTTTTAATGTATAGTTTGTTTTGTGTGTGTGTGTGTTTGTGTGTGTGTGTGTGTGTGTGTGTGTGAGAGAGAGAGAGAGAGAGAGAGAGAGAGAGAGAGAAAGTTTCATTATGAAATCAAAAGTCAATCAACAACAGTGAACTTTTTATTTATTGTTTGTTTGTTCATAGTTTATTTATTTATTGACAGTCAGTCCAGAATGATCCTTGCGAAAAGATATCCATCATGACTTTCCCTTTCAGGAGGGAGCTCTCTGGTAAACTATGAAGCCACAGTTTCTAGTGCCTGCTTCCCACAAGTCCTTTTCCCAAGGTCAGGCATTCTCTTTTGAGGAACTCTCAGGTTCTGACATTAACATATGACTGGCGGCTATTGTCAAGGCCAACGCTGTGGCTACACTTACTCCTCAGCCCCTCCCTGACCTGACCTGACCTGACCTGAGAAGCCACACCCCATGCCAGTTCACAGGCCTCCCTCTCTTCATCTAAGTAACTAAACAGCATAAAATGTGGAATCTCTTCTCAATAAAATGCTGCTGGCAGCCATTCGATGAATTCCTTCTCAGATCTTGTCCTTACAACCTCTTCGGGTCACCCACCCAAAGCAGGAGTCAGGAGGTCTCTGTCCAGCAGGGTCGACTTCTTTCCAAGTTGCAGTCATTCTGATCTCTGGGCAAAGAGAAAAGAAAGCAATTGCTTTCTACTGGAACAGTTTTAATCGTATTCTAATGAATTAATAGTCAGCTATTCCCAGCCTTATTTACCATTGGATGACCAGCAGGCGCCTTCCTCTCACCACACTAGCTCCCTTGTCGTCTCCCGGCCCCATCTGTACATGTCACGCACAGAAGGGGAAATAAATAGATGAGCAAACAAGTAGATTTCTTGAAAAAGTAAGGAACTGGGGCTGGAGAGATGGCTCAGAGGTTAAGAGCTTCTGAGTTTGATCTGGTGATCTCTTCTGGCCTGCAGACATATATACAGAATAACTAATTAGATAGATAGATAGATAGATAGACAGACAGACAGACAGACAGCTAAATGGATGAATGGATGGATGAATGAATGAGTGAATACATAAATAAAAAATGAAACAATTCACAGAATTAACCTGTCATAACAATTCGCAAAACCTCTCCAACACCCGGAAGTTGTTACATGAATCGTGAAAGGTCTGTGATAAGAAATCTTTGTGTGTGCCCCAAATTTGAAGATATTGGCTATCCTGTAAATAGATCCCTCGTTTCGGTCAATTCTGTCTGTCTGTCCACCCTGGGGGAGTATTTTGTGACGTTCACGCAGAAAGGCAGGGGAATTGCGAGTGATGTAGCACTTTCGTTCTTAGTCATTAGATGTAACTTTGCAGTAGTCCTTGGACCTTAAAGAGGTTGCTGCTGTGTGTGTTCCTTTGCACCTAATGAAATAGTGTGGCAGTTACCTACCTACTCGTTCAGTACAAATAGTCTATACTGTCAACTGACTACACTATGGCAGTGCCTGGGATTCTCTGTAGGCAAATGCAGTTCAGACTTGCTCAGTACTACCAAGTTTGAAACAGGTCATGAGGGAAGCTCTCCCAGCATGAGACAAGTTGGGCAACAGAAACCTTAACAGATGATCTCATGCATTGAGCCAAATACTTCCCTCATTAAAGTAGGTAGGTAGGTAGGTAGGTTGTCTCCCCCATCCCCAATTCTGTTTCGGGGGTTAAGGTCTGTCTGAGAATCCTTGATCAAGGAAAGCCGATGCAAAATCCCCAGGGCAGGGTTTGAAACCACAGAGAGAGGACGGCGTGTCGCTTACTGTTCTGCTCAGCCAGCTTTCCTCTATGGCCCAAGCTCACATGCCCAGGGATGGCACTACTTACCACCTTCCAGAGGAGTGAAACCTCCTAAATCAGTTAGCCACATGCTAGTGTCAGTGGAGTCACGTCCGGAGTATGATTTGGCTTTCGAGTATGGCTTCTTCCTTGGTTCTGTCGCCTGAAATCCTGCTTCTCTGACCCCCAGAGACATAGCCAATAAACCCTCTTGCTTTGAAAGCCAGAGGGTGAATCTAGATGCTGCTGTTGTTTACAATGAAGACCAAAGGGATGCCATCCCAGTTCCTCCCGTTTTTTCCCACCACAGGCTACACGGAATAAGCAATACTCTTGGAAGCAGGTGTGGACCATCCCGGCCCAGTAAGAAAAAGGCTCAGCTGCACCGCCGATCTTTAACTAAAAAAATCTTTTAAAAAGATTTAAAGCTAAATCTTTAACTCAAGAAACAGATGTATGTTCTGGCCTAAGACCCTTTGCTGGGCCCTAAGGGAGACTGATATGCCTCAGTCGATAAGAGTTCTTGTTCCTTCCTTCATTCCCTAGCAGCTAGCTACCTCAGGTACACTCTTCTACTAAAATCTATACAAGAATCTTCACCTGTTACATCATTTAAGTAAAATTACCACTGTAGGGAAAAAGAAAGCCAGAAATATAAGCGTCATGGTTTTAAGGTTATAAAATGTGTTTTAAAAAATGTAATATTCTGCTCCAATCAGCGGTTGTTCTAAATGTTGATTAAAAATGAGACTGCATCATAATGAAGCAGACTGGGGAAAGTTACTTCAGAAGTGTTGCATCCCCAGAGTGACAGGGGCATCAGAGTTGCCGTTCTATCTATCTATCTATCTATCTATCTATCTATCTATCTATCTATCTATCTATCTATCTATTTATTGCGTATACAACAGTCTGCTTCCATGCATGCCCACAGAGCAGAAAAGGGCACCAGATCTCTTTCTTTCTTTCTTTCTTTCTTTCTTTCTTTCTTTCTTTCTTTCTTCCTTTCTGGAAGAGCAGCCAGGGCTCCTGACCTCGCAGCCATCTCTCCAGTCCCACTGCTGTGCCTTTACAGATGGCAAAAACAAGGAATGATGCACTGTGTGTTCCTAACAATAGAGAATGCATCGTAAGGATTTCATTTTAAAGTTGACCGCTTTAGAATGAGACTTAATGAGAAGCTAGCACGGAATCCTCTCAAAAATAATTCACCATCCACCTTATCTCAGCCCAACACAGTCTCCACCAGCATTAGACTAACTAACTTAATGACCTCCAACCCTGTAGGATGTTTTGGGTCAAGTTTTGTCTGAGTTTTTTTTAAAAAAAAAAATTGCCAGGCGG